>NC_136999.1:5493506-5641006 GCF_032717465.1 Coenobita brevimanus | reverse complement strand
TGGATTGAGCATAATGAATTCAGTAGGAAATGTATACACAATCCTTTGACTCCCCGTTTATTTTATATATATATATATATTTTTTTTTACACATAGTAGCGTCGTGTCTTTTCTTGTATCAACTATCAAATCAGTTCTGTTCAGTGGAAAGTGAGCATAAAAGTTCTAAATAAGAAAGTACTATATTCATCGACCCTCTCATGGTTGGGAGAACTTGTGTTTTATTTCAGCTAACGCCATCTGTTTTGCATCTGAGAGTGAGTCAAGGATGCAGAAGTATTAATACTGTTGCCAATAATCTTCTCATGGTCGAGAGAACGCTATTATTCTAGATAACACCAGACAAACTTATTCCGCTGAAAGAGTATCTAAGAAACATCAGTATTATTATTGCTACTATTAATCCCCTCTTCACTATGAGAGTTCTAGTATTCTACAAAATTTAACGCCAAATTCATCCGAGAGCGTCTTAGGAGCCTGAGTGTGTTAAAACGCTGGTGCCGCAGAAGAAACGTGTACCCTGTCCCTTGTGTCTACGTCACTTACACGCGTAACTGACATGTCTCTACTTTCGTCAATCCTTTATTTTGTTTCTATTTTTTTCTGTTAGCATTTTGTGTGGACTTTTACAATCCGTTTCTTGAGGCTACGCAGTCGTCTTAAGTGCCAGACACCTTCAAGGTCACTACTTGGGTGATAATACTGTCTATACTGAAAGCACACTATGCATCAGGGTGCATAGGTCAAACTGCTACGCTGTTCCCTAACACTTATCATAACCTGTGACATTGACCTTTGATCCACCTGCACCAAAACAGATTTTTTTTTTTTTTATCTACGCACAAAAGGTATGCGGCAAGTTTCATTTAAATTAGATCGTTCATGAGATATTTCCCACACACTGAACTCTGACGTTAACGAATGGCTTTCACCTTTAAACGATCTGCACCAATATATATCAGTGAACTTCTTCCCAGTCAATACACAATGCATGTGGCAATTTTGATCGAATTTATTGTTATATGTTACTACCCAGTGTGGTAAATGGGTTCCTAGTCTATAATAAATCATTTGTCATGTCACCTGGTGTAGAGTCGACTGAAGAGAGGACTACATCGAGTAAATTGATGTCGGTCACCCTGATCTACCACTGCAAACTGATGAATCGTATTCCTCATTTCGTCCATCTTTCTTATCTTTTTCGGTATGATTGTATTTTTACGCCCTCGCGATGGATTGCAGAAGGATTGCAGCACAAATATTATAAACAATATGTGTGTGTGTGTGTGTGTGTGTGTGTGTGTGTGTGTGTGTGTGTGTGTGTGTGTGTGTGTGTGTGTGTGCATTATAATTCAAATAGCTGTAATCCGAATGATCAAAACTTGGTTGAAGGACTGAGGATTAGTCAATCATTTCTGAGAACATTAGGTCAAACCTGAAGGTCTCATTTAGAACAAACTAAGTGGAAGGGTTGTGGCTGACACAAGGCTTAATGGATTTATTTTTCAGAACAATGCCAAAAGTCTAGGTCACACTGCAAGGTCAAATATTCGACCTGATAAAAATCGGAATAAATTTTGTTGATGGGTTGCGGACCAACACTGGATGAAGAAATTAATTTTGAGACCAGTAAGTCATAGAAGATCAAAGGGTAAGATGGGTCAAACCATGGGTCAAACAGTCCTGATCCGATTTGGAGGTAGGCTTGGCCTAGAATTGAGCAGTTCGATTTGAGGGTCAAGTCGAACACTCGGCCTTTAGACCAATCGTAAGGGGTGGGTGCTGGACTGTTTGAGTGCTCTTGTTGCTTTTTTCCTACCTCCATACGGTTTCCCCCCGCCCCCCGAAAAAACAGAAAAAAAAAAAGAACAAGAAAAGAAAGAAAGGCTGGGCGAGAAATTTTTTTAATATGCTCCCCCCAAAAAAAGAAGAAGTTACAATTAAAATAAGCTAACAACTGTCCCCTGTCTTATTCCTTTATCAGCTTGATAGACAGTGAGTGAAAGTGTTCAGTATCTTAGACTCGTATGCTAAGTAAGTCTAGATATTCTGTAACTCCTCTTCCTTAATAATTTATTCTGCACATTACACCACAATATCCGCTTTTATGTCCATCATGCAAGTTACTTTGACTTTAAAACAATACAGTTAGCACACAAGAAAATATTAAGGTGCAATTGGGAAAAAGATGGCTAAAGGGGAGGTACCGCAAAGCCTCCTATGCCATTTACAGTGCGGCCGTTCATTCTTCGACCGGTTGTAATACCGATGAGAGTATGACTGGGAAAGTTTGAGTGAAGATAGGAGAAAAACTGTGTTCCTACCTTTTCCGTCTCTTAAGCGTACGTCACTTCGACACGATTAATTCTCATAATTCGTAGACCTCTCCATTAATTCTGAAATAAGAGAGAGAGAGAGAGAGAGAGAGAGAGAGAGAGAGAGAGAAGGGTGTGTCCTTGACTGCTGATCCCTTACCAATTTGACAGACGGTGATCAAATATGTATCTATAATATATAGGTAGATAGATAAATAGATATATAGATAGATAGACAGATAGATAGATAGATATAGATAGATTGATTGAGAGATAGATAGATAGGTAGACAGATAGATAGATACCCGTATATATATATGATTCCCTTATTTTTCCTTCACTCAGTCACATAACAAAGATGATACTTATGTAATATTCTCGTCAGTTTGATTTTTTTCTTTTTCTTTTCCATCTGTTTTTTCCGTCCAAGGTTGACCTTTCATTTTGCAGGGTTAGACAGAGACCTAATTTACCTTCTCAGTACTAGAAGTCTAAACAAACTTTGAAAAACACAGAAGGAAGAGGAATAGATTAATTAAACACTCCACCTGAAATAAAATACACAGAGGCCAGAGTCACAGAAATTGAGAGAAAAGAGCTGTTACTTTGTCCCCGGATCTTTGGCCAGTTTTACAGGCAGTGGAAGTCAAACGCGGATATTAAATCACGAAGCTTTGTCAGATTTCTTAGTTGCTTGACCTCTTTTAATAAATTTGAGAGTGAACAAAATGAGAGAGAGAGAGAGAATACCGTGTTCAAAACCTATCCACTGAGCCCGCAACTTCTGAACTGTCATGATTCGTCTACCTTTCCAAATATCCTCGAAACTGGCATCAGACAATACCCTCGAACGGCAAACAGAAAGACGCTAAAATTAGAGCAAGTGAGAGAAAGTGCAGTCGCCCCGTGTCTTGATCCTTTGCGAGTTTTACAGACGGTGAGTGAAAGTGAAGGGTTGATTTAATAAGTCTTACAGCTTTGGCCACCGAGGAAGAGTTAAAGAAATTACTTCACTTTTATACCAACCTATTCTCGGCGCCTGACACACACACACACACACACACACACACACACACACACACACACACACACACACACACACACACACACACACACACACACACACACACACACAGAAAGCGACGACGTTAAAAGAATATTCATTCCCCGTTTCATGTTTTCTTTCTCTCCGGTGATTTTATTCCATTTGTTTTACTGACGCTCGCTTTTTCCCCCCCTTTTCGCTCTCTCTTCCTCTGGATGGTAAGTGAATCGAGATGAATCTTTGCATCTTTATTAAGTTTTATATTCTGAAATGGTACGCAGTAGTGATGACCTTTGGAGAATGTGTTTTTATATTTACTGTTAACGGATACACACAAAATCCACACAGGACAGAGGCAACAGTGTATGCATCAAAGAACATAAATTAACCTTTTCGCTCAGGTCGTCTCATTTTTATTAATTCTTGCTACTTACAGACGATTTTTTTAAAGCTTAGTGGAGGCATTCGGCGGTAAGGAAGTAACTGAAGGCTACAGATAACCTCGTAGTCTTGAAACTCCTAAAACAAAGTATAATTACGTCCATGAGTAAGGAGGTTGTCTTTCAATCCGGTGACGTATTTTCCATTATAGGAGTATACTTGCTCTCTGATGATGAATATGTTCGTAGGAGAGACATTTTGAAATGAGAGATGAAAAAAAAAAAAAATCATTGCTATGATATCAAAAAGGTCTTTTCTGTGCAAAGTAAAATCGTTTAGAAGTCGCAAGAATAAAATACAAGTACCTCAGGGAGAGACTTATGTACAAACTATTTTACTCCACTTAATTTCAAATGATTTAACTCACCGTAGCTCAAGGTTAAGGAACTCTCTCACCATTCATCCGAACTGCCTTGTTAATCTAAGCTGCCTTCCCTCATATACTTTTCTTCATCCTTTCATTCGCTCCGGGTCTTCCTCCTCCAGTTCCCCATTACTTTCTCTTCCTTTAATTTTACCGCTAGTCTTTAATTTTTCATTTTGTTTTCTTCTGTGACTCTTCACTTTCATTTCTTTAATTTTTTTATTGTTAGTCTTTAATTTTCCGGATTAGCTTCGGTTTTCCTCAGCTTTTTTTTTTTTTTACTACCGCCTAGAGATATATGTCTTACCCCAAGTTGGTGTGTTTGTTTGATTGTCTGTCTGTTAGCAGGATTACTCAAAAAGCTGTTAACGGATTTTCATAAAATTTTTTGGTTGGGTAGGGTATGGCCCAATGAATGATCGTTTAGATTTTGGCTCTGATCCGGAATTATTTGTTTGTTTGTCCACACCATATCTCCTAAATTCTCAATGAATTTCAATGAAATTTTGTGGAAGGGTGGGCCATGGGCCAAGAAAGAATCGATTAAATTTGGGGGCGGATCCGGATCCGGCATTGGCGGAGGTATGTGCTCTCTGAGTGCTCTCTAGTTCTCTTTGATTTCATTTCTTTAAATTTTTTCTGTTATTCTTTTGTGTAAGACTTTGGGCATAGACTTTACAGCCTATTCCGCGAGGGACAACAGGTCTTCTCATTATGTCACCCACCCCCTCAGATCACCACTTTCGCCCTAGTATTTACTGTCCATACTGGTACATATTAGGACTGTCTTATTTAGAGCTAATGGAATGGTACTAGCGAAGGTGTTTTATGACATGTCGCTGAATGTTATCGAAGATCAATAATATTTGGAAGAACAAATATCAAAGAGTGTATTCGATCTCCCATTCTTTCATACAAGAAGTTGTCGCAGTTCTCCAATCACCCGTCCAAAGTCTTCTTCACGGTATTTTTGTTTGATCAGCATACACTATTCCGACTCCGCGACTCAGTTTACGTAACATAATTATATTTCATCTCTCTCTTCTTGTCATAAATATTTCTCTTTGATCTTTGTTGTCAAAAGGGTGGGGGGTCGGAAGTTAATAATCTAATAAAACCTTGATAAAATAACTGAATATTTTCTTTGCGTATTCGCCTTAATTAGATGACGCTGATTCCATTGTTTTCTTTGCAATGTTACTCTGTTCTGGTGACTCTTTTCTCTCTCCTCAATTATTTATTTTTTAATATATTGGCAGTTGTTACGGTCTCTCCAAAGGTTGGACGATTTCATCCAGTTGAGAACGAGTCGTACCAATCAGTGTTCATTGATACCCTTATCATAATTGGGAAAACTCTAGTATTCACTTGTAGTGCGTGCCAGACGATTTTGTTAAGCGTGAATGAGTGTAGAAACCTAAGATAATTAAAATGTAATTAATTTTTCTCTCTTTGTTGTCCTAAATATTACTCTGTAATCTGTATGGCCAGGAGGCAGGAGGGTTAAAACTTAACGGAAGCTAATAAATATAGTATGATAAAATTACTGAATATTATCTTGTGTATTCCGTTTAATTGTGACCCTGCTTCCTTATTTCTAGTGTGTGTGTGTGTGTGTGTGTGTGTGTGTGTGTGTGTGTGTGTGTGTGTGTGTGTGTTTTACCCTGCCTCTAATAACTGGCACTGCTTTTATTTTTATATGGCATGAAATACGTCTTCTAGTATTTCATGCCAGATAAAACCACATGATTTTATTTACTAGGAGGGAATCACATGAATTTGAGTATTGGCAGTATTACCCTTACTTCCTCACTGTCACAACCCCACTAGTATTCTCTTCCAGCTAACTCCAGACGATTATATTCCTTTGAGAAAATAATGGGAGTCTCAGAAGTCACTGTATTTTTTTTTTCTTTCTTTATCCTTGCTTTTGATGGTCGTCTTTGATTTTTCCTGTCAGGAGGAAGGAGGGTCAGAGGCTAATAAGTAAATAAACCTTAATAAAGTATTTTAATATTTATTTATCCGCTTCAGTTGGGTGTTTAGGTTTCCAGTTTTTTTTTTTATGGAACTGCTATTATTTGACTATCTGTTGTTCTGCATTAATATGGTTTTCCTTCCTTGTCTACAATCATCTCTCTCTCTCTCTCTCTCTCTCTCTCTCTCTCTCTCTCTCTCTCTCTCATTAATTATATACTCACTCAATCAGTCACACTCGCCCTTCCACAGACCTGTGAAAAGAAAACAAGCAATAGGTTATTGCAATGCCCAGAAAAATAGCACCCCGAAGCATCATCATCGTCATCATCACCATCGTCATCATCATCATCATCATCATCATCATCTTTGCCGACACAGTTTCCAGTGTTATTAAGACACAGTTTATCCTTTATATTCTGTCTTTAATTTTTTAGACGTGTGAGCATCTCTTGAAGCGAAGCTCTTTGTCAACCACTCCCTAAATATTCTACGTATATTTTTTGACCAAAGTCCCGAATTAGGACTCAGTGTTCCCTAGTATCTTTGTATTTCTTGTATATCCTTTATTATCATACATTGTTGTGGCTTTTGTTTTGGCGCACTTTGGTCCTTCTATAATTGTGTCTACGCAAAGTGTACCTTCTTTTTCTTGTTTCATTTCTTTTTCTACTAACACCGCTATTTTTCCTATTTGCTCTTCTTGTCATCGGCTGTTATTTCCACTGTAGTCCTATTTTTCTTTGACAATCTGTATTTTGGCTTACACCTTTTATGCGCGGTTTTTCTTTCACCGCCGTGCATTGTTTTCCTTTTACTTATTCTCTCTTATTTTCCTGCTTTGCTAATTGTCAATCTTTTTGCCTCGTCCTACACGTTCCTTTGTCCTCCGTAATCAGCGTCACGCCTCCCCCTCCCTCCTCTCTGTCTCTCTTGTTTGTCTTTTGTGCCTTCTGTCCTCTCTCTCTCTCTCTCTCTCTCTCTCTCTCTCTCTCTCTCGTCCAGCCATTACCCGATTGCCTTCCATTTCCCTTCCGCCTTTTTTCACTCTATCGAGCAAACTTTCCTCCACCCCTGTCTCTCTCCCTTTACTCCATTCTCTCCCTCCCTTGTCGTCTGATGGGCAACTCTAAGTTTTTGGCCATCAGAAAATTTGTCACGTCCTTTAATTAACCATAAGACATTTTTTATTTTTTTATTGTTCCTACCATATGATTTTATTTACCCCCCCCTTTCTCTCTCTCTCTCTCTCTCTCTCTCTCTCTCTCTCTCTCTCTCTCTCTCTCTCTCTCTCTCTCCTGGTACAATATCTCAATAAGAACAAACTTAAAAAGGCGTCATATTGTGAGGGGAATCTTATCACTGAACAAATCTATTTTTCATTCTATATCTGCTACTCCCTGACAGCTTTTAACTCTGGATGTGCTCTTAGTAATGAAGTGGCTAGAGGCAGTCTCCATTAAGCTTTCCATTATTAAAACTTCCGAAGAGTTAAAGGACAAGATAATGGTAAGGTGGTGGCAACAGTGAATCAAACCGCCTCCTAAAACTAAAAGACTTACTAAGAATATAACAGTTAAAAATAATGCTAATCTGTTTCATTCCGGTGATATGCCTTTTAATATCTCATGCAGCCTTTGAACACTTTTAAAGAAAATAACAGCAAAAAAAAAATAGTCTTTCCACTTCATTCTGGTGATATTCTTGTCATATATTCTCCCTCTGTCTTTGAAATTTTTAAAAGAATATAATAAAAAAATAGGTTATCCTTATCTTTCTGGTGATATATGGTTGTTAGCTTTTTCTTACTGCCTTCGGATAGTATTATTATGCCTGGGTGAAGCTTTTCGAACTGCTTGTGTGAGGTGGAACTTATATTAACTTTTTCAGTGGGAGATTTTTTTTCCTAAGCTGAAAAAAAGCGTCTGAAGGAAGCAAAAATATAGAGACGTCATCGCAGTGAAGAGGTAAATCAGTGTAGTTTTTGTCCCTTTTGACTTGTACCCCATTCCTAGGTGTGAAAATTGGTCATGATGATGATGATGATGGTGGTGGTGATGATGATGATGATGATGACTAATTATGGGTATGGTGATGAGGAAATGGTGATACTGGTGATTTTTTTTTACGTCAGTCTATCAGCTGAAGCATTATCTATCTGGATATTGGTTGATCGATTGCGTCCCACCAACCCACAGGCTCTCACGACACACAAGTTATAAGTTTTAAGAGCCTGAGAGCAAAGTTAGGAGGGCGCTTGGGGAGAGGGCAACATAGGAAGGGGTGAGGGCAAGAAGGGATGGGGAGAGGGCAAGAAGGGAGGGGGAGATGGCAAGAAGGGATGGGGAGAGGGCAAGAAGGGAGGGGGAGAGGGCAAGAAGGGAGGGGGTGAGGGCAAGAAGGGATGGGGAGAGGGCAAGAAGGGAGGGGGAGAGGGCAAGAAGGGAGGGGGAGAGGGCAAGAATGGAGGGGGAGAGGGCAAGAAGGGAGGGGGTGAGGGCAAGAAGGGAGGGGGAGAGGGCAAGAAGGGAGGGGGTGAGGGCAAGAAGGGAGGGGGTGAGGGCAAGAAGGGAGGGGGTGAGGGCAAGATGGAAGGGGGAGAGGGCAAGAAGGGAGGGGGTGAGGGCAAGAAGGGAGGGGGTGAGGGCAAGAAGGGAGGGGGAGAGGGCAAGAAGGGAGGGGGTGAGGGCAAGAAGGGAGGGGGAGAGGGCAAGAAGGGAGGGGGAGAGGGCAAGAAGGGAGGGGGAGAGGGCAAGAAGGGAGGGAGAGAGGGCAAGAAGGGAGGGGGTGAGGGCAAGAAGTGAGGGGGAGAGGGCAAGAAGGGAGGGGGTGAGGGCAAGAAGTGAGGGGGAGAGGGCAAGAAGGGAGGGGGTGAGGGCTAGAAGGGAGGGGGTGAGGGCTAGAAGGGAGGGGGTGAGGGCAAGAAGGGAGGGGGTGAGGGCAAGAAGGGAGGGGGTGAGGGCAAGAAGGGAGGGGGAGAGGGCAAGATGGGAGGGAGAGAGGATAACATGGGAAGGAATGAGGGCAAGATGCGAGGGGGAGAGGACATTAGGGGAGGGGGAGAGGGAGAGATGAAAGGGGCGGAGGGCACGATGGGATTGGGAGAGAAAGGGAGGACTGAAGGGTGAGAGTGAAAGAAGGGAGGGGGATAGAGGAGGGGAGGAGGAGAAAGATGTGATGGGGAAAGGAGAATGGGAGGGGGGGGGAGAACCAGAAGGGAGAGGAAGAAATGGGGTGGAAGGAGGGGAGGGGAGGGATGCTGGGGAGAGGAAATATCTGAAGCTAAGGGAAGAGCAAAGGGATGTGCTAAATAAGAGGAGGGGAAGGTAGGAAGAGACGGAAGCGGGATGTAGGAGTGGGTGATCGGGATGGGGTACTAGAAGAGGAAATGAGTCGACACAAATGAGGGAGGGGGGGATAGAAGAGGGGGGAGAGGACCGGTGCAAGGAAATCGAAATGTGCAATTGGAGGGGAGAAATGGAAGGAGGGAGAGACGCAAATGCAAGGAGAAGATACCAAAGGAGCGGATGGATGGGTGAAAAGGAGAGTGGAGGAAGAAATGGGAGGGGTGTTGATGATGGACAGGGAGAGAGAGAAAAAAAAGGATAGGGTGAGGGGGATGGAAGTGGAATGGATGCTAGTGGAAGGGGGAGAAAATGTACTAAGAAATGTGAAGATGGCAGTGAAAAGCAAAAGGGAGAGACTGCATAAAGGGAAAGGGTAAATGAGAAGGGAGAAAAGGGAGGGAAGAGAGAAAGGGCAAACAGGAACAGAGGGACGGGGAAAGTATGAAAGTAAAGGAAAAGAGGAGAGATGTGCAAGTTGGAAGACAGGCTGATGGAGGTGGGGAGGGTGGCGGGGGAAGGAGTAGAGGGAGATGGAAGGAGGGGATGAGAGGGTGGAGGGGGAGAGAGAGAACGAGGAAGGGAGGAGGGGGATGCAGGGAGAGGAAGTGTTGCAGATCAGGGGTATGAGATGAGGGGGGAGCGGGAGGGGCATGGGGAGAGGGAAGGGGGAGGGGAGAGGAAGGAGGGAGGGGAGGGAGAAGGGGGAGGGGAGAGGTAGGGGGAGAGAAGGGAAGAGTGGAGGAAGAGAGAAAGAACAGAGGGTGAGAGGGATAAAAGCGGGGGAGGGAGGAAGAGTTAGTGGTTAGGGTACAGTGGGATGGAGGAGGAGGAAGGGGAGGTGGAACAGATGCATTGGGAAGGAAAGGATAAATATGGGGGTGAAGTAGAAGAGGAGAAGGAGGGAGAGAGAAGAGTAAAGGAATGTGCAAAGCAGAAGGGTAGGTGGAAGGGGAGATAAGATGGGGACAAGAAGGGGAAAAGATGTGGTAAAAGGGGAAGAGGATTAGATAAGAGGGAAGGGAAAAGGGGGGAGATGAAGGGAGAGGTGCAAATGGCAAGGAGAGAGGGGATGGAAAAGAAAGGAGAAGGGGAGGGAAAAGTAGGGAGGGGGAGGTGAAGGAGAGAATGGAGGGAAGGGGGAGAAGGAAAAGAATGAAGGCGGAGTGGTATGGTGGTACTTAAAAAAGGAAGTGTAGACGGGAAGGCAGAACAAAAGTTACTGGTCAGGGTACACTATGAAGAGGATAGGGGGGGGGAAGAGGAGGGGAAAATGGAAGAATGGGGAGGGGAAGAGGGAGGGAAGGGGAAGGACGACAGAAGCAGAGGGAAAAGGAAGTGAAAGAGGAAGAAGAAAGAACTAAAGGAGAAAGAGTTTCAGAAGCTCAGGGTGCGTCAGAGTGACAGGAAGGGGAGGGGAGAGGGTTTGGAAGAGAGGAGATTGAAAGGAGGTAGTGGTGGAAGGAGAGGAAGAGGAATGGGGAGGAGTAGGAGAAGGTAGAAAAATACTCACAGTTTCAAGCTTAGAGATGATGGGGAAAGGATAGAGATAAGAACGGAGGGAGAGAAAGGGGGAGGTAAAGGAGAGGGGAGGAGAAAGTGAAAAGGGAGGGGGAGATATGAGAGGAAAGTAGGAGAGTTTATAAGGGGTAGTGGAACAAAAGAGGAGAGATAAAAGTGCAAAAGCAGAAAGAAGATAAAAATGAAATGCAGGGAGGAAAGCTGAGTGAGAAAGAGTCGCAGGTTAGAGTAGGATGAGGATGAGGCAAAAGGAGAGGGGAGACGGAAGGCGAATGAAAGAGGAGGGAAAAGAAGGAATAAGAATAGATGAAAAGGACATACGAAGTGGGGGAAGGACATAAGAGGGGAAGAGAAGAATGAGAAGTGTAAGGAGAAAGTGCAATGAGTGGGGAAAGATGGATGGGAAGTGTTACCTTCTTCAGCCCTCGAACATCACTTACTGTATATCTTATTCCCACTCCCTTCAGACTTATTTAGTTTACTTCAGGGATTCCTCTTGCACTGGATGGGTTAGGAACAATCTCTGCCAAGCTCCGCTACATGATAAGTCATTGAAGAGCTTAATATAAGTCAGGGGGTAGAAACTAAAAAGACGGATATGTACTCTAAAACGAATAATAATTTTCCAGCAACCGTTCGAAGGGTACTAAAAACGTCTCTCCAGCGCTTAATGGAAAGGGCAGGTGGTATAAAGAATAAAGAGAAAAAGTACTTATTCTAATTAATCGGAGTAACTTCCTGACTGGTGCTGGAGAAGGGCGCATTCACGTGGTGACACTGATATAACCGGACGGATCCACTGCCCGGTTATACAAACGTCCCGATTAAGATATTATCATCCCCATCAAGATATAATTAATGGTGACATCATTAACGCTTTCAGGCTCTTATGACCCACTCGTAGCTGAATGAAATCGTCTAACGTTAGCGGGGATAGGCCCTCGAGTGCCCTGATCATGAGAGAATATAGCTTGATAGAGGACTTTACACATACAATGAAGGTAGAAGGTTGTTTATTGTATTTTTCCCAAGCAAGGTATATTTCCCAGTGGAGTAACTAGATGAGGAAAAACTCCATTACTATATTCTTGCTAACAACACGCTGTTTTGTTCAGCTGAGAGTGAGTAATCGAGCACTTTTCATATGCAGTGAAGATAAGTATTGCATTCCGTCCCGTTTCTCAACGAATGGAGTGCTTGTTGAACAACTCTAGTTTGTCTGGCCGAGCAGAGCCATCAACCGCATGCAAGTCAACTCAGCACCCCTACAGGTCCGCCCCATACAATGAGCCGATGTTCCCTTGTGGCAGACAGCTCCTCGCCACAGTAAAGGAGGTGAGGAGTGTGGAGGTTTGATTCCCGGACGGACGCGTCATTTATACCCCTCCATCCAGTTAAAAAGGGCACCATAGTAGGCTCCACATCATTCCGTTACCTGATTACATGGTTACCACCCAACGCTGGACGTGGTCTACAGGAAACTATTGGGATTGTCAATCGGTACCCAGTCCCTTAAAGGTTGCACTACATAAACACACACACCACAAAGCCAGTCAGGAGACAGGGCGTGTGTGCTGGGCAATCCCCAGGTCCTGTCCTCCCCCCTTACAATTTTTTAATCAGCCCATACCCCACTGACCGGACTAGTGTATGGCTCGGCCTGCACTATAGGTACAGGGAATCTGTAAACGAACGAACGAACTACGTAAGTGAGTGGATGATGGGCACTCTCCTATCACTGTCAACGAGTGGAGTAATAGATAAGGGAACAAACATCCATTAATCACTAGTACCCCCCCCCACTCTTTGGGCGTGTAATTAATTCAGCAGGGGTGATGCGGATGACCTCATTAGGGAGATATCCGGTAGTCTGTTGGGGACATTATGTTTAAACACAGCTTTACTGCCCTGTCGTTACCTGTTAATGTATATGCTTTCGACCCTAATTCCTGTACTAAAAGCATTCTGCTGAGAAAAACTGAGTACGAGCATTTTCAACAGATGAAACTGCAAACATGGAGAGATTCGGAAATTTGTCGGGATTGCGTAAAGCAGTTAGATGCCTGACAGTCTATTTGGTTAAGGTATTCCAATTTGATGTGCCCCATAAGGTTGAAATCCGAGGGTTGGATGGGGTTTATATGCTTACATAATGCCACTCATCAAAGAGGGACTGGCCACTCTCGCCTTAAATATCTAATATGAGAAACCTAACCATATAACTCTACACAACTTATGGGGCATGAAAGACTGGATGATTGGCAGATATGTGGGTTGGTAGATAGGCTAACAAATAGATCAGTGTGGAGAAAATTGGAAGGCTTTGCGGTGGAGAGTTTTGGGTTGCTGCTGCTGCTGCTGCTGCTGCTGCTGATGATGATGATGATGAAGATGATGATGATGATGATGATGATGCATCCCTGGTCTCGTCTGGATGTGAACCAAGTGGACCGCAAGAAACTGACCACTTCAACCGATCGCTCCCAAAGATTTTTGTTGAGGCTATGGTTAAGGATTGTTTTGGGATAGTGTGGTGCATGAGGTGAGTGTCTTATGGTATGGGGCTGCAGTGCAGTGTGGGAAGAGTGGATTATCCTGCCAGTTGTATTTTGTGTGGTACTGTGGCAAGGAAGAATAATGGCGCTATCTGTCTAGGTGCACACGTGTCTCTCTGGATAGGGTAATTTCTGAGGGGTGGATATCTGGTGGTGAATCATGAAGGATACTGTCTGGATATAGGTTCTGTATGATTGTGGTGACTACGTGATTATGTATGCGTTTGTATAGTGCGGTGCTGGGTAGTGGAAGAGGGATGTTATTGGGAGACTCTGCATCTTATTGGGCATTTTCTTTTCTTCCTTCGTTTTTCATTATTTTCTTTATCGGGGTTGTACCACAAAATTACAAAGTTGCCACAGTTCCGTAGCTGAAGCGATGATCTGTGATGATGATGGAAGCAGGTTTCATGTTTTTTTTTTTTTTTTTTTTTTTTTTTTTAATGCATCCAACTCTAGATACACTGCTGAAAAACTCAAGTGTGCACATCCGACCTTCTGGAATGTTACCAAAACCCATTAATTATCTTCTTTAACGTCTCACCGTCGGAACAACTCTAGTATTCCACTCCAGGTAACGCCACACGATTTTATTCAGAGAAGTCGTAGGAGCCTGCCGATGTTAATACTGGTACCATTAACTCCCTCATGATCGAGACAACTCAGATATTCTGTTCCATCTAACACCAGGCGTTTTTTTCATCCCAAAAGTATCACAGGAGCTTGAAAGTGTTAGCTGGTACACTTTTACTCATCTCACTCGCATTTCATGAGTTACGAAATTGTTAATGAACTACTAAGAGAAGAGAAAAAGGCTTATTGTCAATTACTAATGCCTACCATCTACACAAGGGTCATCAAGGCAAACACTAGAAAATTTTTGATACAACCACATCTTCACCCAGACTAAGACAGCCAATCGTCAGATTTACAGTCCAAGTCCCCATTTAAGTTCTAAGAGCGGAAATATTGGTTTTGATTGTTTTCGTTTACTGGTGCATTCAGGTTGTGTAGTATGTTCCACTTGAAGCCATGCATATCTGATCAGAATCCATCTCTTGCGTGGCATCACAGTATCAGAGCCAGGGTCGTGCGGGGATGTCTAAAAGGAGTTCGATTCAGCGTTGGAGCAGAAACGACTTGATGATTTGAATGTCGATAAAATAGACTTTGCTGATAAAGAGAGAGAGAGAGAAGGAGAGAGAGAGAGAGAGAGAGAGAGAGAGAACCAAAGGATAAGGAAAAAACTACATGGTATAAAAGCACCTTTGCTACGAACATCACACACCGTTATGACTGAGACAGCCCTGGAATATTTTCAATACGATTAGTGGATAGTAGCGCCAAGAGGGTGACATATCGATGTGTTTGGTACATCTCAGAGTAGATATCACACACACACACACACACACACACACACACACACACACACACACACACACACACACACACACACACACACACACACACACACACACACACCACTTAACTCACTTATGGATACGTATTCCAGTTGACGGCAAACGATTTCATTCAGTTGTCACACGAACCTGAGTGTAGTAATGGTGCCCTTCACACTTTCCTGGTCGGACAAACTTTAGTACCCTATTCCACCGTACACCATGTAATTTCATTCAGATGGAATTGAGTCATGGGAGCCTGTAAGAGAATTAGTACTTTAATTAAACCATATCATTGTCGGCACAGGTCTTGTATCTTATCTAGCTAGCGCCAAAAGATTTTATTGACGTGAGGGTGAGTTACAGACTACTCAGGACTATTGATGTCACCTTTAACCCTTCTGTGATCGGTGTAATCTGAACTTCTGCACCTGCAGCCTGAAAATTTAAAGTTATTGGATGTTATTGTGAACGATAAACACTACGTAAAGATTAACAAGATACATATAACATAGAAAATGGTGCGAGGTGCTATGGAAAACATATGGACGTGGAAGTGGTATTACGAAACGTGTTCCACAAAGGAAAAATACAATCCAGCAACAAAATAGGTGTTATTTTTGTGGCCAGTATCGTCGGGGGCAAAAAATCGTCTAGTTTTTCACCACCTCTTTTTTCGCTTTCCTTTATTGGACAGTATTTCTGGGGTGGGCTAGGTTTGCTGTTGTTTCTCTAATATTTCACCTCTTCTAATCTTCACTTTCCCTTTTCGCTGTCATCCCAAAACTGAGGAATGCTCCGTGGGTCTCTGTCATTACATCCTTTGTACCTTTCACTTATTTATGCTCTTCACTTTCCCTTGTGCGCTGTCATCCCAAAGCTGAGGAATGCTCCGTGGGTCTCTGTCATTACATCCTTTGTACCCTACACTTATTTCTGCTATCTATACACTTCCTAGGGTAAGAAAGGCATGGTATATTTCTCTGATGCACTATTTCACCATCTCTGCTTGTTACTTTCCTCTACTGGCTAATTATCCTAAACTGAGAGAGGTTTGACATGCGCCTCAGTCCAGATACAATGCGTTAGGGAGGAAAGTGACAGACACGGTCGAAGTGAGAAATAAGTGTAAAGGAAAAGTAGGGGAGATTTTGTCTCTACGTATCTTTTAAGTGGCTCATAAAGTTAATTCTCATTCGTAAATTAGAACTGATGCGGTTGTAACTTAAAGCCGCTGGGTAATAAAAATAAAAATAATTGACCAATTCTCCTGTTCAGTTATAGGAAGGGATACAAATAAGTTGCTTTAGGGCCGTTTGCTCCTCGCTTAAACAATCCACACCGATGACGCATTTAATTGATTTATTGGTGTTCTTCCCAGACGACTTTATTCTACGTATTTTACTGGTTTATTGTTGCTTCCTCAGTACGATTTTTTTTTTTCTGTTTGGGAGAGACTTTTCTAACCGGAGAAGTTGCCCGGTAGATATCGCTTACACTAACCCTCTCACAATAAAACCTTTCCCCTGATATGAATAAAATAGTTTAGAGGTAATTAGGCTAAACCAGAAAATACGCTACCGAATTTATTTATTTTTTTTTTTACTTCTCTCCGAAAACGTTCTTTATACGTACCGTACTTTATATTTTGTTATTGCTGCGATCAGATATTATTCAGCCAAACAGAGCACATAGTAGAGTAAGTGCTAACAAAGGTCATAATCTAGACCTTAATTCGAAAAGTCTATACTATTGTGACCAAAATCGTTTGGAGAGTGCAAAAATAAAATACATATTACTACATCTAACTGAAAGGTTTTACCACTTCACTCCGTTTATGTATGCTATGTTCTGTTCCTGTTACGATCAGTCTATTTTCTTCACCACCTTTGGAGAGATTTTAAAAACTGGAGGAGTTTGATGTATCTTGCATTAACCCCTTTGCTACTAGAGACCGTTCCTCAATATAATAAGAGCCGTTAGATGGCAGGAAAAAAATCAGAAAAACAACGTCACTGGTCTGAAGGCGATAAGGAAATTTAAGCGGTGTTCTTGTTGGCGTATAAGATTGCCTAACACCTCTTCGGCAGCCGTACATCTTGCTTCACTTCAGTTCCTTGAGATCGAGGACGTCGGTTTTTATTTGCTGCATGCATTTAGGTCAGCCTCGGTTTATCCCAGTCTTTCTAGCTCATTTCAGCCATGTTCAGACCGAAGTTGGTTATTTTTTTTTTTTTCCAGTAAGTTTTAAATCCTTTCAATAAACTACTGCTCCATTAGGTCGACTTCATTCTGTAAAGATCGATTAAAGTTATGCATATAAAAGTGTGTACCAAAACGTCTGCCAAATTGATGCAATGGTTCTTGAGATATATCGATTTCATGCTGGTTGGAACGGGTAGGGTGGGTGGGATGGGAGAAGACAAGTGAGCGGGATGGTCTGCGATGATGGTGCATAGTGGGGGAAGAACTGTAATACGCTGTGATGATGCGTGTTGGAGGCAGGCTGGTAAAGATGCAAGTCAAAGATGCTGGAGTCAAAAAAGTAAAATAAATAAATAAATAGATGACAGTGGATGGAAAGGAGTGGGCACGACAGGTTAAGACGGTAATGGGTGGTTAAGTAATTAATGTAAATAAAGTGCTGCCTATAAAACCATCATCACAAAACAACGACAATAACAATGGCAAAAACCTTCCCCTTCACCAGTTAAACCTTTGACTGCGGTGAATTTACATGACCTTATAAGCGTGCTTCGGAAGCTGAAATATAATGTTTTTTTTTTTTTTTTTTTTTTTAATTCAAAGCGTGAATCGTGATAGTTTTTGACATTTTAAGTGACCAAGGTTTCTCCTGAACATAGTAGC
Source organism: Coenobita brevimanus (assembly GCF_032717465.1). Lineage (NCBI taxonomy): Eukaryota > Metazoa > Arthropoda > Malacostraca > Decapoda > Coenobitidae > Coenobita > Coenobita brevimanus. Next base: position 5,623,176 of record NC_136999.1, on the reverse strand, counting down.
AGTAATAGTTGTAGCCTCAGGTTCAAATGAACATGAACCCGCCGGACTGGAGGCTCAAGTTACCCTTCTCCCACAGTCTACCCTTCTCCTTTCAGGTAATAGAAAGGGTGTTGAGGGACGTTTGTGTAAACGGGCAGCTCCGCCGTCCGGTCATATCGGTGCCACCGCGTGCATGCACCGTCCCTCTCCATTACCCTTGAACACAGAAACATCGTCTGACATTTGCCGGGGGGAAAAAAAAAAAGTATGGTAGGCATTTCGCAACTAATGGCATGAGTTTCAAGTTAAAGGCCACCAGGTAGAAATGGCATGACATTCAGCCAGACGAAACAGCAGATTCACCAAGGTCGTAACTTCCAGGTGGATTTACGTCAGCGTCGGAATTACGGCGTTTACTTCCGCCACCACGACACGCCCGCACCGCCACCTCTTAATTTGCATAATTCTGTGTGGTAGTCTGCAAGAACCACCACCTGTTTGTGCCGGGGCCGTGGTTAATGATGAAATATTACTCCCTCCTCTTGTTCTTCGCCTACTGTGATGTGCTTGTTGTGTTATTTTGTTTCCTTTAGTGTGCATTACATTTTTTCTTCTTGCTATATTCAGAATCTCTTGTTCAGCTTTGGAGAGACTATTCGAATTTGGGGAGTTCGATGAGGCCTTCATCAACCACTTCCATACGAAAGCTGTTTCTGATGGCGAATAAAATCATCTGACGGTACTGTAATAAACAAAAGTTATCTAAAAATCGTCTGACATTGTACTCTGCCTTCCATATTTCTCCTTCCTCCTCAAAACAACGAGTGCCCTCCCGTTTCATAAGCTTTTGTTGCATGCTCCATATTTCTGTCACATAAAAACAGGTTATGTACAACCTCCATTGCCACAGTTTGCATAGAAACGTCTGCAAACATTTCCCCGTGACTGTACCAAGAATAAATCAAATAAAATCATCTGGGAGTAGAAAGAAAATACTTGTACGTCATGGGAGTGAAGGGGTGATGTTGAAGTATTATCCTCCCTCTTGTCCTCCGTCCGCCGCAAATCCGCAATACTGAGTGTTGTGCTTCGTGAGCTTTCGTTTAGATCGTAGCTTTAGTTCTGTTAGTGATATAATCTTCTCAGCCGTAAACCAGGGACGTAAGATATTTCAGATATATCAAAGAAGCACAACAAACCTCGTTAAATCAGGCACTAAGACTTGTGTATGGAATCGACCAATATGTGTCAGCTTCTTTCTCGGCCCCTGTTTACTGGCTTTGATAGTATTTGCGATGTATTTTGAATGCAGGGACTAGATATATTGATATGAGGATATATCTCACCTCATTCAGTCAGCCCAATATTTACCAGCTTCCCAACAATACACTACCACCATCAAAGAACGTATGTTTTGGTGGCACTGAAATTCGTGTGTGTGTAATTATGGTCTACAAACATTTGTCAAAACACATGAATAATATACCTCTAGATTTACTGGCTTTTTGATATGTCCCAGCCACAATAAAGCAGATGTATTGATGGCAATAAAACTTAGGTAAATATAGTGCGTCCACCATAATCTCGAGAAGAATTTCGTTCTCCTGTTTGTTTCCCGTGGCCTGTGCCTGAATATAGCAAGACTAAGACTCCATCCCGTTTCAATAGCATTTCTTCATGACAAGCATTTTTCTTGGGAGTCTCTTGCTACAGCTCAGTGGCAGAATAAGGCAATACTACAGCTCTATGTCCTTTCCACAGTACCTTTTCGTTGACTAACATAATACTGTAACGCTAACCTCCTGTTACAGCTCAGCATTCAGAAAAGAGGGACGGCAATTTAAAGCCAGGTTAATGTGGTGAAATCAGAGGAACTGTAAGCAGGGCATACAGCACTATCACGACAGTTCATAGCCTCTCCCTCCAGTCAATTATTTGTTAGCAGATTTCCGACGAAGTATAATCACATAAAGACACACAGCACTCTGTCCCTGCAGTTAGTTCATTTAGGCATTTCATTCAGGCCAACACCAGATAATTTTGTTCAGCTGAAAGATATCCTAGTAGCCAAAAGCTTCAAAATTTTTAATAATCTTTCGTCTGCTGGTTGTACACCAAAGAACTGTATTTGGGGCAATGCCAGAAGATACTGTTCATTTGAGAGAAATCTAACCCATCTTAATCGGCATACCTCTCTTTAAGGCACTGCTTCAGCCACCCCCGTTTTTCGTAGAATGGTTAAAGAAAGCAATAAAACTGATGACAATTATGCTTCTGATATCAAACTAGTAATCACGAAACATACCTCAGCTTTCCCAATCGCCCTTTGCTCTACCAACTTTGCAAAATACCCTAACTCTCTCTGCCTCCCTTTATCAAGGCAGTGTTGCAACTACTATCGTTGGTTTATCTTATTGAAGTGGTAGGCGCTGAAGGGGAGCCTACACGCGAGGATGTTGTGCACCCTGGGTAGAGCAGCCGTGGCGGTGTCCACCTAAGTGCTAAACCTCCCCATAGTTCCCTACGCGTAGCTGTGGGAAGAATTCTGGTCCGACCCTGGTGAGGCAGTGTCTATTACATGGGGATGCCGGATCCTTACTCGGTATATGTACTGTACTGTACCTGTTGGACGACGAAACAGAAGCCGTTGCTTTTGGTCGATGGGTTGACTCAGTCAGGCAGACCGGGGTTAAACAACACCAACAGCAATAATAACACCACCACCACCACCAACAACAACAACAACTGAAGTGGTTTCGGGAAGTAATAACACCGATGATACTACTGATTTCTATTTAATATCACAACCCCAGTCCCCCTCCCCCTTTATTTTTGACATTTGCGGCACAAACCCAACTCAACCAGCCTACCCCTCGTAAAATTTTGCTATAGCCATCCTCACTAAAGTAGTCAAGGAAGCAATAACACGGATAGAACTGGCGACCTGTAGTTGATTACACTGCTCCTTCATCGACTTTCTATTGTACGGACTTTGCAAAGCAAACATAACTAAACCAGCCATACCCCTTAGTACAGGCACCGTTACAGCCACGCTCAGTGATGCAGGAAAAAAAAAAAACAATAACAACGGCGTAGATGAAAATATGGATTCATGGTTGAGTCTAAAGCCTCCTTAATCGGCCCCCTACCACCTTCGCAGCATAACCCAATACAGCCGAGGAAAACCCAATACAGGGGAGGAAAAAATGTTATAGGCACAATACAACCAAAATCCTAATAAAAATAAAAAAATAGATGAAACAATTAAACCCAAGTTCGAAATATTGACACAGAGGCATAATAAAGTTTCCTCCACTCGGCTCTCCACTCTACTAACTCTGCTGTACATCCCAACTCAACCTGCCTCCCCCCTCGTAAAAACACTGTTATAGCCACCCACGATGAAATAGGTTAAAGAAAAAAAAATGGAGGAAAATAGTGCTAACTAACTGATTTCAAATTTCCACAAATTGCCCTCTGTTCCACCACCTATGCGACACAACCAAACTCAAATTACCTACCTCATCGTAAAGGCATAGTCACATCCACCCTCATTAATTCATCCCCGTGCTAAACTTGGGCAATATTAAATAAAGTTGCGAGTGGGGGAAGGTGTGCTGGGGGAAGCAGAGGAACCACCGACCATGAAATAAAGCTGCCTTAGTTATTGCCCGGCTCCCTCCCCTGCGAAATTTAGACTCGGCAGAAATGAAAGTCTTGTTAGCTCGGAGTTTTAGCCTTCCTTTTGAGTTAGTGTTGTCTGGGAAAATATACAAGGTGTGTGTTTTTACTGCTGGGGCTGTGAAAGGGAGGAGGTTGAGTGTGGTGTTTGTGTTTATGAAGAGGTGTTTTTACATGGTGTGTGTGTGTGTGTGTGTGTGTGTGTGTGTGTGTGTGAAGAAGTCGTGTTAGCATAAAGGAGTAAGACTCACTGAGTGTGTTTTAGTATGAACATTAATTTGTTAGAGAATAACTGTTTGAAATGGTAAGGAAAGGTTTAGTAGAGCAAAGACCTTGTTCGTTTTTATATTTTCTTATGTGTCTAACTCTAGAAACTTACAATGGCAGTCTGTTTCCCTAGGACCAGCAATCGCACGTGCCACATACCTTCACATGTCATCACTTCGAAGCTAATACCAACCGTCCACACTGAATACATGACTGTTAAAGGGGTTTCATTCAGGACTGGTGTGATGGTGTGGTATGAGCAAGGGTGATTTGATAACATATCGGTGAGTTGTGTGGGAGATGAATAATGTCTATTTTAACAAATTTGATTCGTCGAATTGTTCTCTGCACCAGCTAGTGTTGGGACCTGTGTTCTTTCAACCAACAGATAACGTCTCTAACCACCTGGATACTTGGCAGGTATGAAGGAAGAGTATTAATGTGCGTATGTTTTGGTGTGGAGGAAGAGTACCATAGTTCGTTCACCTTGTCTGGGTGGAGAGTTTCATCATTGTGCAGCTTATTTCCCGTAGCTCAAGAACACAGTAGGACAATATTACGTCTCTACATCATCTCCATAGCACATTTTCATGACTACAACCAAAACCCATTGTTAATCTCTGTCTACAGATCAGCATTCGAGATGGTGAGATGGCAATTTTAGGTCAAGTTAAAGTAGACAGAGTAAAATACTGTACTGAGTTTTTGTTAGGGTATGGAGGAGTGACGGCTATAGTGTTTGTTGAGGCATGAGAAGAAGAAAAAGAATGCCTATCGACATTTTTATATAAGGTCATAAAGGCAGGTAATATAATTTTACTAATTGCCAATCATCCTCCAAGCTACGACACGCAAAACCCAAACCAGGTTGCTATTTCAGCTCTACACAAAACCACGTTGAGGTAAAAAAGTCCTGGTCTAAATATCTCTTGGTCGGTACTGGAATCGAATCCATGTCAATTGTGTTTCCAGTTACACCACGCCTAAAATGGCTTGTGTTTATTGTTGTGTGCAGGAAGGGAGAAGTCCAGAAGAGGGCTGAGAACGTAGTTAAGAAAGGCATGAGCTGTGAGATAGGGGAAGGAGGTCAAGAAATGGACAGATAATTAAAGACTTGGAGAAATGATAATTTAAAGAGGGAAGAGACCAGATCTTGACAAGGGCAGGGGAGAAAAAAAATAGATCTAGAGGGAGGAGGGACGATACTGGAGGAGAAACAGTGGAGAAGGGATGTATGTATTATGAGACAGGGGGGAAGGAGATGAGGAAAAGGACCAATCATTCCTAAGATGGAGAGAGGGACGGAGGCAGATCATAAACAGAACAGGTAGTGGCATAGCTACGAGGGGTCTAGAAGGGTCTGAAAGGCTGAGCCCTCCCTCGTCAAAAATTTGGTCCCTCATTGCCTCCCATCCACTCTCCAGTTGAAATTTTGGGTAATATAAGTGTGCACATTGTGCACCAGTGGGTTTCCTGGAAGAGGACTCCCCCCTTCCCAGCTCCCCAATTTGTGATTCAAACCCGACTACGCCACTGGCAACAGGAGATAAAAGGCATATCTGAAGGTGAAAAGGAAAAGGAGAGAAAAAACAGTAGAAAAAAATGTGCGTAAAATGAATCAAAAGGTGTGGGGGGACGGGAGATCCAGAAAAGAAAAGATAAAAGAGGGAAAGAGGATAATTTTGTGTCGAGAAGGAGCAGATGATGACAGCAAGCGAGGATAAGCAGGTTATTAAGAAAAGGCGAAAACGGTGGAGAGAAATTTTGCGAAAGGTATATTTGTATATAATAAAGCAAGGGGAGAGGAAGTGAAGAAAGGAGCAAGTGAGAAGAGAGTAGAATTTTAAAGGAAGTGGAGACAAGGAATGTGAAAACACGGATGGATTAAGAAAAAAAAATCATTATGGGGAAGAGAAGATGGTAAAGAATAATCGAAGGAAAAATGCATGTGTGTGTATAATGAGAGACGTCGGGAGGGAGGCCAAGGACAAACCACTAAAAAGATGGAGAGCGGGGAACTTTGAGAGGGGATGGAACAGTTCATGAGAAGAGCAGGGGAGAAAAAAGCAGGCCCCGAGGGAAAGGGGGAAGGGATGGATAGGACGCATTGGAAAAAGGAATGTGTACAGAATGAGAGAGGAGGGGAAGAAGGTCAAGGAAGGGGAGAATCATTCAAGAGATGGGGAAACATCACCCTCTTCGAGTGGGGAGTGGAGACATCGAGAGGAGAACAGAAAAAAGAAAGCAGACCTGGAGGGAACAGAGATGAGGCAAGATCCTGGAAAGGGAATAAAACTGGAAGGAAAGGCGAGGACGCAGTGGGAAAAGTAATAGATATTTCAGGTCAGAGAGGGTGGGAGAATGTTGCTGCAAGGGAGAGAGAGAGAGAGAGTGGGGAGTCTGGGATAAATTTAGAGGCTGGAGAGAGAGAGAGAGAGAGAGAGAGAGAGACAGACAGACAGACAGACAGACATACAAAGCCATATGGGGGAAAAGAAAAAGTTAAAATTAGAGAGAGTGAGACATACACAGACAAAAAGAGGCTTTGATGAAGAAACGGAGACAGACAATAGACAAAAAATGACTCAATGACAGACAGATAACAAAGAGGGAGAACCAGCACAAGGGGGGCAGATTAATGTATACAGAAACAAATAAATACAAATGCCATGACAAAGACAAAAACAGATAGGTATAGATGCAAAAATACAGACCAACAGGCACAGACGCAAAATAGAGACAGATACACAGATACAGATCAAAGGCAAAGTCAAACAGACAGATACAGTTGCAAAGTAAAAAGTCAAACAGAGATACAGATGCAAAGACAAACGATTATATAAACAGAAAGACAGATACACATGCAGAGTTAAACAAATATATAAACAAATAAGTAGAAACAAAGATAAGTAGAAAAACGCACATATATAAAGAATAACAAATATACAAACTGGCATGCATATACAACGACAAACAGCCTGATTCAGATGCAAAGAATAAAACAAAGAGACAGACATAATGATCGATCTGGGAGGGTGGCAACAGCAAAGAATCCAAAGCAACACCACCAGTCCTCTCCCTGGTTTTCGTATTCTTAAACCGGGAACAAACCAAAGCACAAACCAGGAGCGGGAACTGGATATATAAGGCAGACTATAACGTAAGAGCACTAAACAGAAGATAAACCGACAGCATAAACTAGATACATTAAGGATAAACCAAGAGCATGAACTGGAAGACAAAAGAAGAGCATAAACAAGATACATAAAAAAGGACAAAAATAAGTGCATTAAACAGAACGAAAAAAGCATCAACCAGACACGTAAAAAATGACATAAAGCCAAGAGCATAACTGGAAGACAAAACAAGAGCCAAAATTTAATATATAAAGGTATATATATACGAACAGAATAACCCAAAACAAACCAAGAGCACAGACTGGATACATAAAATGGGATATAAACGACGAGGATAAACCAGAATAGAAACCAAGTGCCAAAACTGGAAATGTAAGAGACGAATCGAAAGCCTAAAACGGACATTAAAAAGAATCATAAGCCAGGCTGATAAACCAAGAGCATAAGCTAATATAAAACGGGAAATAAACAAGGAAACGCAAGCCGAGAATCCGACGCGACATGCCCGGTATCAGTGTTCATAAACCGGGGTATTAACCAGAGCCATTAAACTGACAGACAAACCAAAATGATAAACTGGGAACACAAAGCTGGCCACAGACTGGGAATGCGAACCGGGCCCCACAAGCGGAACCTCGGTATCAGTGGACATAAAACCGTGATGTAAATTCCTCCCATTACCGAGTCACACATATACAGACAGACATGCAAATTGATAGCGACAGATACAGACAGACAGGCATAGAAAGAGAGGCAGACTCAACCTGACAAACAGCAGATACAGAATCATAGCTTCCATAATCTGACAGGCAGACAAACAAACAGAAACAAGCAGACAGAGAGACAGGCATTCAACATAAACCGATACAAAAAACCTAGAGCATTATTTAGAAAGATAAACCACGAGCACAAACTAAGAGCAGAACTCAAGAACATAAACAGCGCACAAACCGGAGATAGAGATAGGTATTGATAGATATGGATTTCACAGAGAGACGGACACAGAAAGAGACAGACAATCACAGACATACAAGGAGAAAGAGAGAGAGAGAGAGAGAGAGAGAGTTACATATAGACACACACAGTTCAGGCATATGTAGTAACAAAAATATATACATACAGACAGACGTAAGAGACACAGACGCAGACGAATATAGACAGACACAGAGAGACACAAATAAAAATTTAGACACAAAGACACAGACAGACATAAAATATAAAGGCACAGAAACAGAGACAGGCAGACAGACTCAGAGACAGACGCAAATCAGACATATAGACAGAGACAGACAGACATACTCTGAGGAGCAAAGATTCAGACACCTGCTAAATGTAGACTTACAGAGACAGACACAGACACACAAAATGACAGACAAGTAAAGCCAGATACAGAGACGGAACCACCTACAAACAGGTGACATAAACTCGGTCTATAAACCAAAAACATAACTTGAAAGACAAACCAAAACATGAGCTGTATATATAAAACATGGATTACAACCGAAACGTAAACCACAAAACAGGGAACATAAACCGCAAACAAAACAGGGAACATAAACCACAAACAAAACAGGGAACATAAACAGCAAACAAAACGGAACATAAACCACAAACAAAACCGGTAACATAAACCACAAAACAGGGAACATAAACCACAAAACAGGGAACATACACCGCAAACAAAACAAGAAATATAAACCGCAAACAAAACAGGGAACATAAACCGCAAACAAAACAGGGAACATAAACCACAAACAAAACAGGGAACATAAATCGCAAACAAAACCGGGGCTCATAGGCGACACCCCGGTATCAGTGGACATAAACCGGGACGTAAATTCCTCCCATTACCAATTCAGACATACAAATTTACGACCCTTGGCTGGCCTCCATCCCTCGCCACCCATCCCAACCGTGGACTCCATTCCAAACTCTTAACTTTTCTCCTTTTGTCTCTATCTTTCCAGTTGGCGGATTTGATTTTTTTTTTCTCTTTTTATTCTTATGCTTGTTATTTTCCCTCTTTCTTTTTGGAATATCGACCAGGCAAGTGGATGCCAAGACTAGTAATAATTCAGCCTGGAGGTACAGTTTTTATTCTCTCCCTGCCATGATCAGGTGAGTTTATTTATCCTGGGAATGCATGGCGACGTCGTTTCTTTTCATATTCTGACCTAAGCCAGACAACATTATTCAGCTTTGGATATGCTTACCCAGTCTTTAGGAGTTACTCAATAACTTCTTCAGCAAAATAGTTCTTTTACTTTATACTTGCAACTGAAACTAAAACGTGTCTGTTCATACACACACACACACACAGTCTGAAACACATACAAAACATAGCTATTACAAACATCAAATTTTACACGCACTGCTCGTACTATAGATGCCCTTTCCTTATTCGTTCTTCGCCAAAATGGAGAACAGTTACTTCTAGTTATCATCCCCTCCCCACCCCATACAGGGAATAGGTCGTGTATTGCTGGGCTCCACATAACTGTTGTGACAGTTACAGTTACCGTTCCCGCCAGCCAGTTTTATTCAGTTTAGGTCATATCAGGCACTGCAAAAGTTAGAATCATTTTTTCCTACCCCTTTTGTACGTTATCGTCTTCAGTGCCTCATATAAATCTGCTAATGCCAAACGGTTAGTACAAGAGACCTATTGTGGTAAAGAGGGTAAACGCTTAATATTTTTCCTGCTTTTCCCTACTAAGAAATTTAGGTACCTACTTGCCTTTCCACTTCACTACGATGACCTGCAATTAACAGTATATCTCTACATCCGACATACTTTATTAATTTTCTCTGATCTTCGAACTGGATGGGTTAGATAGTCATATGGAGGGGACCTAAGATGAACAAAGCCGTCTGATACTGGGAAAAATTAATACACGTACAAAGGAGGGATTCCAGCTAACTCCTTCGAAATGGTTGACATCTTTTTATACATCGCCTTTATAACTGATAAACGATTTTCTTTAGAGGAGAAGGAACGTCACGGGGTTAAGGTAGAAACTTTCTTTATAACCATCCTGAACGATGAGGTCACTGTCACATTTTATTCACTATCAGCGGGGCTGGAGAGGGACACCTTCACGTGTTGGTACCGATATGACTGGGGCGTCGACCTGCCCGGTTATACAAATGTCCCTTAACCCTCTCTCCATTCACGCAAAAGGAGGTGGATGGACTGAAGTGAGGGCAACTTTGGCCTGCAGTCCACCGAGTTCAGGTTTAGTTAAGGTTTTGCAGCTACTACTACAACTACTACTACGACAACAACCACCACCACTACTACTATTGCTACTAGTAGCCTGCAGGGTGAGGCATAAGTCTGGAAAAGAGGCAAACTACTATTCTGACTAACCCTGTACTGTACTGAGGTTTCAGGAGACCTCCTGTTGCGAAGAGATATGAACTGTAGATACTAATCCTTTCTATGAGATGTCGTAATGTTATATATATATATATATATATATGCCTATAGCAAAACGGTTTCAGCATGTTTTGTAAAGAGCCTTTGATCCTACAGTGAATAAAATCGAGAGATACATAGAATAAAATTATTACGCTTTTCGACTGACGAGGTAACGAAAAAAGCGTGGTAAATTCAGCAGAATATAATTTCCTGAATAAAGCAGACGTACCTGAGAAGAAAAAAATAAAAGGGAAAAAATGGTTTTTACAATGATGTTAGGGTAAAAGAGTAACAAACAGCGGTGAAAAGCAGCGACCCCTGTAAAACTTACGGTGAACACTGAATCGAATCCAATTTAGACCACATAATCCCTCCCCCCCCCTCTCTCTCTCTCTCTCTCTCTCTCTCTCAACCCTGTAATCCCATATATTGGACTATTTCGCGGTCATGTCCCGAAGTTTACGGGGTACGGATTTTTATGCGTCATAAAAAACTTCGCCACCTCCAACAAACTTCCCTCCTGCCCTGCCGTACTATATTCTCCCTCTTTTCTTCGTAGTTCTTAACGAAAGGATTAATATACATTGTTTTATATATATATATATATATATATATATATATATATATATATATATATATATATATATATATATAGTGATTGTATTTCAAGCTCAGTCCCACTCAAGGATGAGGTGAGGTAGATTCCTGAAAGAAAAACAAGTCAGAGGGAGAATAAGTGTTACGCGGCCAAGCACTTATTCACTTACGGTACCACTAAGGATGATGGAATCCTGATTCCTCTTTTCCGGCATAAACATAGACAAATATATGTTTCATATTACCAGTCAGACAAGCGTGTATCCGACGAGTATCATACTAAGAAGGGGGTGCAAACCCTTGTCATGCGATCTTTAGTACAAAATTCATCCAACAAGCATTACATACCAAGTCACAGTCCACCTTCTTGACTTACCACGCCTTCCTCCATCTTCAGACTCACTCATGTATATCCCGTTTATCTCATTATTTACACCATTTCTCTACATATGACAACATCACTTCAGCTCCCATAAGCCCTGTTCTTCACTTCCTTACTGCACATGTTTCATGAATCAGATTATTTCTTTTCCTGTACATTCCTTGCACTCGTCACACATTCCTCAGCAAGTTTAGTATTCTTTGTCTTCTTCTTCTTCTTCTTATTATTATTATTATTATTATTATTATTGTTATTATTATCCTTTCTTGCTCCATAAGGAACGCTTGGGTAGTACCCTCTGACATTATGAAATTTCCATACGGTACTTAAGTTCTACAAGGTAATTGTTCTACCTGGTTTCCTGTACTGCTAATTACAAAGGATATGGAGGTGGAAGAAAGAGTATATAACTCTTGATGTGGTCTGTAAATAGTGTAAATTTCTGTCTGTCTGTCTCTGTCTCTGTCTGTCTGTCTGTCTGTCTGTCTGTCTCTCTCTCTCTCTCTCTCTCTCTCTCTCTCTCTCTCTCTTTTCCTCCCAGAATAACAGGTCAACAAGAAGATGCCTGCATATATTTAGCTGAATAAATTTAACCAGCCCTGACAAACTAACGAGACCCAACTTATGAAAGAACAATTAATTAGCGTTATCACTGACCTTGTTACCTGCGTGATTAATGTCAGGTACGTAAACAGAATAATCATGGTGACCTTAATGACAGGACAAAGGCTTTTTTTCTGAGTAATTACATTTTTTGGGGTTGGGTCTTTTATGGATATTTCAACGTAACATACATATTAACACATACATTACCCTAAAATACACTCACAAACATTAACAAAGATATTCGTATACTCTTACACACACACACACACACACACACACACACACACACACACGACATGTATTCTCTCTCTCTCTCTCTCTCTCTCTCTCTCTCTCTCTCTCTCTCTCTCTCAGTGAACCCTGCAACCCTAAACATATGCCTCCGCTCGTCTCACCCCCAGAGAGTTAATTACCACCCTCTGACCCTCACATTACATCGGAAGTGGTAAAATGGCCAGTAAAACCACTTTCCTGTAATTGGCGACTCTGTTGATGCCACTCTTCTGTCACTGTAGCTGGGTGTAGCTTTTTATGCCCTTCTCTCTGCAGACTCTGGTGTTATGTATAATCGCATGGCTGGATTTGAATTTATACATACACATACACAAACGTATGGTAATAATTATACTCATTCACACACACACACACACACACACACACACACACACACACACACACACACACACACACACACACACACACACACACACACAAGTACGATAAGTTACATTCACTTACTCGTACTCAGAATTACACACATAATAAATAAATCACACAAACAGGTAAACACACACAAACACACACACAGAAAATGTACACACACAAAATCTTACACCCACTTTCTCTCTCTCTCTCTCTCTCTCTCTCTCTCTCTCTCTCTCTCTCCTTTCCCCCAGCTCCCTCGCTGGACCCAAACAATCAAAACTTTCTGACTTCCTTTTTGGGTCGCGGTTTCCTTTCCAAAATGTTTATATCTTCGGGTCCCTGAGCGAGAACAAGGTGGCTCTGTTCTTGTGTTATTGCGGCTGTTCTTCAGTGGGGGAGAGAGAGAGAGTGAGAATCAATGTGTGTGTTTGTTTGCTTGTTTGTGTTTGTGTGTGTGCGGGCTTAATGGTACCTCATGTCACCACCTGAGCGCTAGTGATTACCGTCCATACTGAATACATATTAATATTATATAAGTGAAAAATAAAAAATCGTTTCGGGAGGTCCATTTTTAGTGTCTAAAAACTAAAGTAACGAAAATGAAGCGAAAAAATAAAAAGTCGTTTCGAGTTATACAAAACGATTCTTAAGCATGTTACCACGACGCGATTTTACTTAGCTTAGGAAGAAGCTCGTCTTGAAGGAGTTAATATCCAATACCTTTAGACAGTGACTTCTTTGCCCCAATCAGTGTGTGTGTGTGCGTGTGTGAGTGTGTGTGTGTGTATCTATTCCCATTATCTCATGAACGGCTTGAGCTATCAACATGAAATCTTCAGGGTATCAAGATATGGCCATAATCTTGGACGAGTTCGAAAATAGGCAGTCGGGGTCAAGGTGAAGGTCACTAAAATGACTGTTAAAAGTGTTAAAAGTCTACTAGTTTTTATTGCCCGCCTTTAGCACCATTATATCTCATGAACGGCTTGAGCTATCTAAATGAAAACCTTCCGGGTATCAAGATACAGGCAAAATCTTCCGGCCCCCCCGGGGGTGGCTCCCCATGGCCCCCCAGGGAGGGGCGCCGCCATCCGCCCCCCCGGAGGCCCCTCCCCCGGCCCCTTCGGGGGAGGCGCAGCCCCCGACCCCCCCGGGGGTGGCTCCGCCCCCCGCTCCCCCCCCCCTGGGGGCGCTGTACCCGTTCCCCCTAAGGGGGTGGCGCCGCCCCTTGACCCTCCCCCGGGGGAGGCGAGGGCCCCCGGTCCCCCCCAGGGGGGGGCCACTCTTGTACCTTGGCCAACAGCGTATTCTGGTGGGCGATTAGCATCCGGCTCCCGAATGCTTTTCTTTCATTTATTTATTTATATCCTCACTGATGTTGCTAGGAATATTCTAACACGTTTCCTGTCACTTCTTATTGCTTTTCTTTCCATTACATGTGGCTTTACATTGAGTGACAAGCCAAATGGTTTCCTGTAAGCCAAGAAACCATTTACAGCGCTGGGTGGTAACCATATAACTGAGCCATCCGTGCTTCCTATGTGTCAACAAGTGGGTTGGTGGAGGGTTAGTGCCCCTCCCTGTAAAACAAATAACTCTGAGTCAAATGGCCACCCCTTACGGGATTATGGCGTCTGGCAATAGATAGGTAGATAGATAGTATTATATGCCCCATCATGTAATTGTTCATTATCTTTATCTTGATAATTTTTCCACCAAAGGACTTCGTGAGGTACCGTACTGTAAGATCCAAAAGTTAGTTAATAGAAGGCTCGAAAGTGAGAGGACTATCAAAACAATGCTCAGTGAAATTGGCCTACTTAGCTTAGGAAGTTCAGAAATATTGTTTACATATTTATTCATTGGTTCTTGGATGTTTGAATGCAAATTGTTCTGTTCACGGACAGTACAGACTTATGAATTTTTCTTCCTAATACTTTTCACAGCTTGCTTTAAAAATGGTTGTTCTGCTATCATGTGAATGTAAAAAGAGTAATACATTTGTTCCGTTGATTCAGGGTAGTTACCTTATCAAAATGAACTAGAATAAAGTAAGGGTAGAATTCAAGAATGTTCTCCTTCACCCACAGACCCTACAGTGAAAAGTGATAGAAGAAACTGGGAAGGATCACACTGGAGTCGACCTAAACTGGCTAGGGTATATAGGAAAGAGCGAACGAGAAACATAAAGAGGAACCTAGAATGAGAGCAATATCGTATCAGTTCAGTCCTGGATGCTTTAGTGACAGTGATGAGTCTAATACTTAGCACAGCCTAAGAACTCCATTCAACCCAATCCAACTTAACCTCACAATCATAATCCAACGCACCCCAACCGAACCCCAACCTCGCAATCGTAACCCCACCCAGCTTACCCCTCACCAAACCATTCACCCTTACGATGTCACCCAACATCACCCCTCCCCACCACCCACGACCGATCTCCCAAACTCCTGCGAAGAATCCTGCCCCGGGCTATCCTGGGGAGCTTTCTGCGGCTATAGGTGAGGGGCGGGGCGGGTTTACGATAGCGGGATGAAAGCATAAATTCCAGAGGTCGACGCTGATATTGGCTGGTGGTAGCAGTGTGGTGTGTGAGGAACGGGGGAGAGATACAGAGGAAAGGAGGCAAAGATGGAGGGGGAGCTGAGGAGAGAAGAGTGGGGATGCTTGCCTGGGAGGGAGAAAGAGGGGGAAGGGATGGAGGAAAGGAGGGAAAGGGGGAGGGAGAGTTAGGGAACGGGAGATAGGGTGAGAGGAACGGTTGCTTAAAAAGAAGGGAAAGAGAGAAGTATCACAGAGATCCGAAGGAAGGAGGGAGAGTAGTGGTGGTGATGGGGCTTTGTGTGAGGGAGGGAGACAGGGAAGGAGGAAGGAGAGAAGAGAGAGCTGGAGGAGACGGAAATAGAAGGGAGAGAGCGAGGAGGAGAAGATTTGGAGAGACATGAGGAGGGGGGAGAGAGAGGTTGATCGGGATGAGAGAAAGGGATGGAACGAAGATGACCCTGATATTGGCTGGTGATGGTAATGATGAGATGTGGATGAGAGAGAGAGGGGAGAAGGAAGCAGGAGGGGCTTGGGAGGAAGGGAGAGAGGAAGGTAGGGAGGTAGGTAGGGTTTGAAAGGAACGGCGAGAGGTAGTTGGGTTTGGGAGGAAAGGAGAGAGGAAGACAGGGAGGCTTGTGGGATCTGAGAGGAGGGGAGAGAGGAAGAAATGGTTGAGAGGAGGGGGAGAAGGGAGAGAGACGTGGAAGAGATGGGAGGTAGGCAGAGAGTTCGGATGGAAGGGAGGGAGGAAGGGAAGGTTGAGGAACGTATGAGGAATGGAGAGGGAGATAATAGTAGCGGTGCGGTTTTGTGTGTGTGTGTGTGTGTGTGTGTGTGTGTGTGTGTGAGAGAGAGAGAGAGAGAGAGACAGACAGACAGACAGACAGACAGACAGACACAGACAGACAGACAGACAGAGACAGAAAGAAAGATAGGAGAGGGAAAGGGCACCCACCATCCACTCATTTGATGTAGGTCTACCTTCAGGTAACTGCATTATGTGGCAAGCGAAATGGATTCTTGGTGCTCAGAAAACTAGGTACTATTTTGGGTAATATCCATGTAAATAAATGAGTACTTGGTGGTTTAGTGGGTTCTAACCGTTCGTTCGTTTCGTTCGTTTACAGATTCCCTTGCACCTAGGCTATAGTGCAGGCCGGGCCATACATTAGCCCGGTCAGTGGGGTATGGGGCTGATTAAAAAATAGTAAGGGGGGAGGACAGGAACTGGGGATTGCCTAGCACACACGCCCTGTCTCCTGGCTGGCTTTTTGGTGTGTGTGGGGTCTAACCGTATGTGACTGACAAGGATTTACTGTACTGTACATCTGAGGGTGGCTGGAGTTTACTGTCCCCATGATTACAGTCAGGAGTAAGAGGTGGGTCACTCTTGCCTTAAATATCTGCATTTCATAACCTATCCCGTGCCCCTACGCTTCTGATGGGACAAACAGGCTGAACGTATTAGTGAAGGCTGTCTCGACTAACTCAGATTCGAAAAGTCTATCTTGAACTGAAAATAATTGTCAGGAGTTAACAAGGATAAAATTCAAAAATACGCCTTCTGACTGAATGAGTGGTCTGTTTCAGTAATTGTCATGAAAAATGAGCAGACAAATTATGAAAGTTCATATAAATGAAGAAGAAACAAAAAATTTAAATATACTATTGGAGAAACAGATACAATACGACAGAAGTTTAATAATTTTAGCAAGAGAATGTCCTTAATATCATAATAATCCTACCAACAGGTGATTTTTTTTCAACTGTGGAAAGCATCGTAGTAGAGAGGAATAAGAAAGGCTGTATTTAACTCTTTCTTTTCGAACAGTTTTTTACAAAACTTAATAAAATAAGCTTGGAATCGCAAAATTGTGCAGCCTTACTCCACAGAAGAAGGCTTTAAGAAATCTTAGCTCACAGTAAATACAAATAATACCATAGTTGGCATTAAACCGTTTTCAGTAACATTCCCAGGTACTATGACTACGCTTTCCATTGGAGTCATCCGCCTGGAGAAAAGGTGTGTTTTGTCCCATTCCTCGGGAAGCTGTGCACTGGTGATAGATATATATATATATATATATATATATATATATATATATATATATATATATCCATCATCCAATCCTACATTGCCCCATGAGGAGCGTAGGAGCTCTGGGCTAGGCAGTTGGTCCCGACACTTAAGATGAGAGTGACCAGCCGCACTTATCCCTGAGTGGCAATACATGAGCAATCAACCCCAACCACTCCTTGGATATAAACCTTCCTCGGTTTAATCCGATTGGAGTGCAATAATTACCCACGAAACCACCAGGCGCCGAATATATATATATTGTTAACTCCTTCACTATGATGATATTCTCAGACTAATCAATCACCGGATTTTTGCATCCAAAAAAGAGCTCTGGCAATGGAAAAATTAACTTCTTTAATACAGTAAGGTTTATAAGTCTTATTATAGCTTAATCTTGTTACTGCTAATTTTATCAATCTTAAGACTTCTCGTACTCAAGATATTAAAGAACATATCTAACTCTTCCGGTTCGAATTATATCTTCTAAATACAACTGAGACGCTTGGAGAAAAAAATGAATTAATAAATAAATACTAAAGACGTATGCTGAACAAGTTAATAAGGGCGATAATACCCTCACTAACCAAATTATTCTCCTGTAAGGCGAGTAAAATCGACTGGAGAGAGAGCCAAAATGAAAAATACATCCCCTGATTAAATGACTTACAGAAAGGACTATATATCCTCTTCAGATCAGCGAGTCTTCAAGCTGAACAAAATAGTCTGAAGATAACACAATTTACAAATAATAAAAAAACTTAAATGACATGTAACCGTAATACACGACTAAATCCTTTTCTTCTTCAGTTTCTCATGGCTGAACAAAATCACGTGTCAATAAAGTAAATACATTATACTCTTAGGCTCTTACGTGTATCAGGAGCAGAGAAAGGGTCACTGGAGAGAGTAACTGAAACCTCTGTCCACCAAGATTCTGCCACTTGAACCAAATAATGTGGTGTTAGTATGAAAAAAAAAAAAAGTGCAAGAAAAGGCAAGGATAAGGAAAAAAAATCTGAACACAAGAAAAAAAAAAAGTGCGAAACAAAGAAGACAATACGAGACACAGAGCTTAAATCTACCCTGGGGTAAAGTGAGACAGTACGCCAGAGAAGTTTTAATTACAGAAACAGCCAGAGAGAGTCGGAGGTGTGTGTATGTGTATGTGTGTGTGTGTGTGTGTGTGTGAGAGAGAGAGAGAGAGAGAGAGAGAGAGAGAGAGAGAGAATGTGTGTGAAAGGTATACAAGAGCTAATGTGTGAAAGAGTTAGGATGTGTAAAGAAAAGTCCAGAATGAAAATCAGTTTAATGTGCTGCTTCCAGAGAGAGAGAGAGAGAGAGAGAGCGCGAGAGTGGGAGAGAGAGGCAGTAAGGTCAGATAGCATCATCTTTGCGGCTGCAAGGTATTCCAAGGCATTACGCTAAAAATAATCACACTAAAAGCTTTTAAGGTGTGCTGCAAGGGACTGAACACTTCAAGGCATACCAGTATAATGGTGTGTGTGTGTGTGTGTGTGTGTGTGTGTGTGTGTGTGTGTGTGTGTGTGTGTGTGTGTGTGTGTGTATGTGTGACCCTTATAACTTCAGCACTTCGAACAGAGCCTATGTATTGTCGGGCCAATAATATATAAATAGACCCAGTAAGGTTCAAATTACGGCAGTTTGTGTGCTGAGTTTGAAGGGTCAGTAACAGCAGGATGGCGTAGTGTGTGTGTGTGTGTGTGTGTGTGTGTGTGTGTGTGTGTGTGTGTGTGTGTGCGTGCGTGCGTGCGTGCGTGCGTGTGTGCGCGCGCGAGTACTCTCTCCTGAGGTATAGGATATGAACCTGTCTGTATGCATGTGCACATACATGAATGCACGTGAGGTTTGCTTATGAATGTTCGTGAATATACCGTCATGTTCATGTGTGCGTTTGTGTTTAAGGGTGTATATGTAAACATGGAAAAATATGCTTGTATGAAATTTAGTGTCACTGTGTGTGCATGTGAATCTTAGCGTCAACGTGTGTACATGTGAGTTTTAGTGAGAATGTATGTGTATGTTTATGTGTTTGAGTCCAGCCATGGGAGCAGCTCAGACACACAAACGTAACCATCACCAGCAGCAGCAGAAGCCAAGAGACAAAAAGCATCAAAAGACTGTGCACCTCCGCATAGCCAGAGGATGCACGCCAGGACGGCCTCTTTAAGCCCCCCTGCTGTATATCACCTCGGAAATTTATGCTTCCCTCCGGCCCTTCCTGACGTCCCTCTCACGGCTCAGGTCACGCCACGACACTCAAGCCCCAGTCAATACCTTCAGCGTTCTCTTGTTTGAAAAAGCGGTGGAATTTGGTTCGCTGGGGGGGAAGCTGTTTGGGGCGCCTGTGTGTGTGTGAGTATGTGTGTGTATTAGTCAGCTTTAAGTTCACTGCTGCCTGTGATGTTGGTGGTGGTGATGGTGGTGGTGGTGAAGCGCTGCAGGCTACTGAAATTCCTAACAGACAAGCCCTATTTTCCGTATTAACTACTTCCTTATGATTAGCTAATTTCTATTCTGTTTTTCTCTCTCCGTCTGATACTGCTCGGTTTAAGAGAGACTTTAAAAATGCAGGTTTACCTCTAACAGTCATTTGCCTTTGAGTACTGGCTTCCCAAAGGAGAATTTGTAGTAATTGTATAGAAGCAGCAAAAAGAGAATTTGAAAATGCGTCATCGAACTGAAGTAGTCAACTAATCTGTCTGACAATGAAATTATTACTATTATTATTTTTATTATCTTTTATTATTATTTTTATTATTATTATTATTATTATTATTATTATTATTATTATTATTATTGCTTTAACTACCATCAGACGATTTAATCAGTTTGGGAAAGTGCACCTACAGTGAGAGATAAAACAGGCTAAACTAAGTCCTAATGCTTGGAAAGTCTCACTAAAACGGAAAATAATCGTCTGGACAGAGAGAGAGAGAGAGAGAGAGAGAGAGAGAGAGAGAGAGAGAGAGAGAGTCCACTGTATGACAAGGCTAAATCACATTTTTTTTCGCACAAGGTAGTGTTGTAAAATGACTCATACAGACCCCATTGCTTTCTGTCATAGGGTGGTGCTGGAGTGATGTAGTTATCCTCGAACATGACGGGCTTTGGGGACATTAATTCACCCTGGGACTCACACGTATTATAAAGTACACACACACACACACACACACACACACACACACACACACACACACACACAGTCAGTACCATGCTACGCCAACCTATTATACTGTACAGTTCTTCCCAGATATCCACACACACACACACACACACACACACACACACACACACACACACACACACACAGTCAGTACCATGCTACGCCAACCTATTATACTGTACAGTTCTTCCCAGATATCCACACACACACACACACACACACACACACACACACACACAGTCAGTACCACGCTACGCCAACCTATTATACTGTACAGTTCTTCCCAGATATCCACACACACACACACACACACACACACACACACACACACACACACACACACACACACACACACACACACACACACACACGCTTTTTACAGGTGTTTACTCTGGGTCCGTAAGCAAACAGGCACATGAGGCGAGAAGGTTTACTCTGGATGCGCCGTAGTAACGCCAGTATACATTACAAGCAGTTGCTGGGGAGTGGCTGGACGAGAGAGAGAGAGAGAGAGAGAGAAACTCTCATAGAGACATATCGAGAGGCAAATCCTTAGTGTTTGGTCTGAAGATTCACCTTTATCATTCTTCTCTAATTTTTATAGCTAGAATTGAATGATAGACAGGTATACGGAAAAACATACAGACAATGATCCGTCGATAGATAGACACAGACATAGAAGCATAAATAAAGTAACAAATAAACAAACATACTGATAGATAGGTGATAGATGGGAAAAGCTATAAAATGGGGACTCACACACACACACACACACACACACACACACACACACACACACACACACACACACACACACACACACACACATATACGAATGGAAATAAACCAATTGTTGAGGGCTAACCTATCTCGTTCTCGTCTGGCTATACTGTAGATAGATAGACGCACAAATAGCTAGTTGCATAGAAAACTGATCAGTCAGGCCTACCTGATAGACAGACAGAAAGACAGACAAGATATTCATATGGACCGATAGAAAGTCACACCGTCACATGTGTTAACATACAGAGATAGATACATAGATATACACCTGTGCTAATATACAGATATAGATTATACAGGAGGAAAGCCTTAGAGAGATGACAGATAGACACAGTGTGTGGGCGGACGGCTAACCAATACCGCTCTTGTCTGGCCTTCCACCTCTAAAGCTGATGGTGGGATGGCCGGCCAGGGGTTGGTGGGGATGGTGGTGAGGGTGGGAGAAACGAGGGGGAGAGGGAGAAAGATGAATGAAATCTATTAACAGTATAATAGCAGGAAAAATCTAGCTTCTCTTTCCAGCACAGACCAGATGATTATATTTAAACAGAGATCAGCCGTAGAAGTCTGAATGTTAGTACTGCCATCATTATCTGAGAATTGATAGGTTCCTATACGCCCTCTATTTAACCTTTATCATACACATACTGTATACTCTGTCAGTATTTCTTTATATATATATATATATATATATATATATATATATATATATATATATATATATACTTGTCCTGTGAGAGGCAGCTTATACAATTACACTGGTACCCTTTTTGCATACTTATAAACTAAATTAGATTGCAGTTAGAATGTAGTCACCATAGGAAGTGCTTTGGGGGGTTCTGGGAGAGGACGAATTCCCCACGTTCGACACCCCTTAAGAAATTATCCAGTTTTCGCAAGATAAAAGAATGAAATTTCATATATTTTTAAATACAGGCCGAATTGGTTCATGGTTATCATAGGAGCTAAGCCTGAATGTTAGGGAAGGGGGCACAACCTCAATCGTGGTCCTAATGAAAATAATTATCTACAGTTATCCATGGAAAGTGGATTTATAAATAGGTGCTGGGTATCTATGGGTATATGCACTGGGTGTTGACATGGTAGACTGAGTAATGAATGGTCATGGACAGATCCTAATAAAATGATGCATTGTTCATCAAATAAACTGCCTAGTTTTAAATTTTAACAGTGTTACGATGCAAAATATATATTTTAAATGGTATGTTTTTTTGGAGATGATTTATTTTAAAGATTACACCAATACTTCGCAACTTGGCTATCAAGAGCAACACCCAGCAGCACTACTGAACTCTTTTCACTTTAACTTGACCTAAAATTGCACTCTCTATTTTTAATATTAAGTAGCAGAAAGAGATTAGCATTCGAATAAGGTGCTAGTAACGAAGAAGTCCAATGAGAAGGAAGTTACAAGAAATAATCTAAAAAAGGACGACAAATCCCGTAGAGTTATGGTGGACGATCTACTGTATGGTTCTATATACAAGTGAATCCTCCCGCTCCAGATATTTGTTGGAGGGATAAACTTATTAAATTTAGAGGTGACGTCCATTTATTGCCCGTTCATGACAACTCGCCCCATCTGCACCATCCATCACACACACATTTTATCCCATGCTCAATTTATTGCATTTGCCATCACACACATTTTGTTATTTTGTTGTGCGGTGCGTTGGCCGCCCGGTTTGGGTATTTATTTACAGACGAAATCAACGATAAACAGTTTCCTGCGATATTGATTTAGGCCAAAGAATAACTGCTTTGTAATTTAACAAAAAGAAGTCTTAGATTAAAACTTATCGACTGAATGACGGTCAGTTAGGCATGTAGCCTATGCGTTTCGTGGTCCTGATCCTCCCCTAAAATACGACACACAATAATTACACTTACATCCACATCCGTAATTGTATTGCTGATTGAACAGGAACAAGAGAAAGCAAACTTTGTCCAAGGATCTGATCAGCACGAGGATCAACTTAGGTTCTTCCTGTTGGAGAGTGCATGGGCTAAGTAGTGCACTACCGGGTCCTCTATCACTCAGCATGATTCGTATTACTATTTACTTTTTTTTCCTACACTGGCATACTGTTACTACTTCATAATTCCACATGAAAACGTTCTTCTATCATTATTCTTGTCTGGAAAGGTAGTGATAAATTTCGGGGACGTCACAGAATGGCGTCGGTCGTGTGATGAAGTGTCGGAAAATATGATCTTTCTGCCTAATCTTTGCTGTCATATATCAGTCGTGTGTCCGATGATCTTGACACAAATGTCCACAAGTGTGTGAACATTATATCTGATGTAGTCAGGACTGACGTAACATGTAAATGGCAATAGAGATCTCCTTGATTCTTGATTCGAACGTCAAAACTTGCATTGACTAGGGTATATGTGCTCTTGCGTTTCATTATGGGTAAACGAGAGGATGTCATAATTATTTGTTATACCCTGACAGAGCGAGATATTTTCCCAACTGTAAATTTGTCTCTCTGATATACTTTTACCATGTCACAGTATTCACAGGACAGATGTCGGCAAGAATTTTAGGGAACTAGGTCTGACCTTGCCTTGGTTAGAGTTGGTGTTTCGTAGGCCGACCACACTGTCTCACGACGAAACCCTGGTCTCACCTAGGCTACTATCACCACCAGTCGTTCTTCCCTATACCACCACAGATGCTAACGATTTCTCCATCCCTGCAACTCTTCAGGAAGTAAAGTAACCAAGTCTGTAGGTGGGTGTTGCGCAGCACGGTGTTACAATACTGAATTTGGTCAGACAGTGAAATACTTACACCAGACCATAACTTTCATTAAATAGTTTGGTGAAGTTTATTGTTCAGGTAATGTATGCGAAACTGTGTGGTGGCCCTAAAATACGGACAATACTTCATCAACTAAGCTACTACTCTTCCATATTTATTAAAGGAGCGCATCCATGCGGTATATTAAAGCTGTATTAAGAAAACTGAGTGCGCGAAGGCATCGAGAAGCCCTAATTTTGCCGAATATTTAAGAAACGTCTCTGGTTTATTGGCTGTGGACAGTCTGCATCTCACATTACTGAGTGCAGCCAGCAAAGTTACAAGGAGGCCAGACAAACTCTTTTCTCATCAGATGCTTCAGAAATTGGGGATTTGTCCTCCCTTTCTCTGTCTCACGCTTAATCTCTTTATTATGATGTCATACCACTTTAGGTTGTTTTTGCTCATTTCAGACGATTTGTTTCTTTGAAGAAACTACCACTCTGATTGTTACGGTTACTGAAGGCAACATCTAACCTCTACATTTCAAAAACTCTTTCCTAAACGAAAAAAAAAAATCTGCAGATAGCAAAATTTAGTTAAAAATAAGACATCGGCAAGAAAATTATAATGCGGCCTTAAGTATCTGAAAAAAGAGAACAGTGTAACCAATCCCTACATCTTACATGGATGCTCGAGAGGGACGCCATCATGTGTTGGCATTGATATAACTGGCCTGTGGCGCTGTCCAATTATTCAAATCTCCCTCAGCTCCAACCCTATCCCCCGAATTAACAGTGGCAGAGTGCAAGAGGAGGCCAGCTTAAACCTGCAGTCCAATGGGTTAACATTTCAGATAAATACAGATCTACAACTACTACCACTTCTTACGTGAAAATATATAACCTGGTTTTCTCTAGTATATATTAGTGAAGTCTGGTTACATAAAGCAGGCAAAGAGCATCCACATTTATGGGTGCATATAAGGTGAATATTTCTCTCTCTCTCTCTCTCTCTCTCTCTCTCTCTCTCTCTCTCTCTCTCTCTCTCTCTCTCCCTCTCCATATATCTATCTATTGTATACTCACATAGTCAGGCACAGCCTTCCTTCTGCATACCTGTAAAAACAAAAAAAAAACAAGGTTATCGCTATGGCCGGAACAAAAGCATTGCAGTCATCATCATTATAACTTTTCCCCAACTAAGTATGGCGTAAGGTACGGTTAGGAAAACAAGAAATGAGAGAGAGAGAGAGAGAGAGAGAGAGACTATCAAAAGCATATTTAATGACTTAGAACAAAAGCACCTTCAACAGTTTTTAACATCATCCATGTTTTTTTTTCCTTGCCTCAACTAATGATGGAGTAAAGTTGGATCCAGAAAGCTAGAGAGGAGACAGCACGAAAGAGTGTAACCTATCAATAGCATTTTAACTTATATGGCTCAGTCACATATTCACACAGCATTAAAAATAAATAAATAAATGAATAATTTAAATAGAAAGAGAAGGCATGAAAGAGGGAGAGCTATTACGAACACATTCAATGACACTATTCGCGCACTAATTCAACGCCAAGGTCAGTCCATTCATCCACCCGTCATTCAGTTCTTTATTACCTCATCAGGAGCACCGGAGCGCTGGGTAGCCTACTTTGATCAAACATTTTAAGCGAGAGTGACAAGTCTGCCTTCCCATAACGACATTATATAAGCAATAGAACCCAGCCTACCCTTTGGCTGTAAACCTTCATGGGCCTCTTTTGGTTTGAGCATCTTAACCCACTAGACCGCCAGTGTTCATTGGCTTACATCAGTGGTTCGTAAAAGAAGGTGCCTGGATTTATTGCTTAAAGAAGTTTGTAGTGATTTTCCCGAGATTTGTGAGAAATCACCCTTCTCCCCCGTTTACTCTGTCAAACATATCGTGCAGTGCATGTTTGAAGAAAATGGATGATGAATTCCTAGAATTTCAGTGACTCATTAGTTGCAGAACAAACAGGTAAAGGAGCCTGACAAGGTTTGGGGTGAGAATTGGATGCTACGGCAAGCTGACTGTCTGTGTATTCATACTGGTCTTTACTACCTGTTTCTACAAAGCAGAATTTTCCAAGCAGTTAAGCATCAGTCTGCAAGGGTGTAAAGAGTTTCTCGTGGAAAAGGAACTTTCCTGTGCCTTTCCTGTATCACAACCAATGATAACTCAACTGGCAACAAATTACAGTTTCCCTTTTCAGTGAACTTTCGTTGTATTCTTTGACTTGTATGCAACGCGTCTTTATGATTAGTTACCAGAATTGTAAAAATTATATCGAACATGCTCATTGTAGGAAGTTCATTTGTGTCTTCAAACGAACGTGTAGATGGAGCCACAAATATTATCGTATTTTGTCCGGGGTGCCTCAAATGGAAAATCCTGGGAACCACCGGTATCTGGTTACCAATGAACGTAGAATGGGTTCAGCCTTCCATCAGTAATCAAGAAAACACCACTTTGCTCCCCGCTGCTCACACCACTGAATCTCTAATCACCCCCTCCCTCGTTTAACTACCTCGTTTAAACTATCTCTTTACAATGGAAATTATAAAAGTGATTCAGGTTTTAATTCAGGGTTAAGTGATTTCGTTTCATTACTGCCTGAGGGAATGAGTTTAGGTGGGAGAGCAAATTGCTGAAAGATTACATTCTCTCTCTCTCTCTCTCTCTCTCTCTCTCTCTCTCTCTCTCTCTCTCTCTTTCTCATTCCTTTAATCTCTCCCTCTTACCGCCTTTCTTTCTCTTGTCCTCCCTCCCTCATCTCTCCCAGGAACATCCCTCGTCTCCGCCTTCTCTCCTCTTGCCCGCTCCTTCCAATAATAAAGAGCAGATAAACATAAAAACCGAATACTTTTTTAACCGTGGCAGTGCTAAGATGCCTCAAATATTCGGGATTTTGACAGGCAGATTTCAGGGGAGGTTCTAGTGAGATTTGGTCAGTGGTTCCATTTCCGCCCAGTGCTCCCTCCCTGTACACTACCTAATACCCGTTTCAGGAGTTCTGCACCTCTCTTTCTCTCTCCTTTCTCCTTTCCCTCCCTCTCCTCCGGCTCTCTTTCTTCCATTCTCCCATTTGCATCATTTCCTCCTCTCTCCATTTCTCGAGTTCCAAGCCCTCATCCACCAGTGTCTGTGTCTGTCTGTCTTTCAAATCTACTCTCCATTATTACTTTTTCCTCCTTCTTTTTCCCTCCTCCTCCTCCTCCCAGTCCCTACCTTCCTCCATTCCAACCTCCTCCTCCTTCCCTCCTAAGTCCCCACCTTCCTCCATTTCAGAGTCTCCCAGTTCCTCCCTCTCTGTCTCCACTCCAACCCCTGCCGTCCTCCATCCCAGTCTCTCCATCCCTCCTCCCCAGTCTCAACCTATCTCCTTCTCAGTCTCTCAATCCCTCTTCCTTCCTAAACCCATACCTTTCTCCATCCCTCCCCCCAATTCCTAACTTCCTCCATCGCACCCCCTGCCTCCAAACTCCTTAGTGCCTACCTTCCTCCACCTCAATCTGTCCCGTCCTTCGTTCCCACCCTCGCAATCCCACGACTCAGGGCCGGCTGCACGAGATTAATGAAAGGCCCCTGCATTCCCTCTCATCCCCCAGCATCCACCCCACGATGACCGCCCCTCCTACCTAGTTGTCTATTCAGTCCCTCGGGTTCTCTCCCTCCTTGCTAGTTCCTCATCCCTTCTCCTTTTCCCCTTTCGTGTCATAATTTCTCTCGATCCCTTTTAGCTCCATGGCCCTTTTCAAAACTCTTCTCTAATAAACTATCCCTCAGTGTCACTCCAGTCCTCGAAGCTTCTCTCTCCGTTTCACTTGCTTCCTCCTCATTCTCCCCACCCCTTCCCCCTTCTCTTCCAGTTCCTCCATCCCTCCTAATCCCACAACTATTGACTGGCCGGACAGGACTGATGGAAGACGCCTGCATTCCCTCTCAATCCCCATCATGCACTCTACGCTGACCGCCGCTCCCACATAGTTATCTCACAGTTCCCTCCAGCTGTCTCTCCCTTTCTTCTCCTCCTCCTCCTCCTCCTGTCTCCCTTCCTCCCTCTCCCTCCCATTTTCTGTTTATCCCTCCTAGCTCCTTCCTGCCTTTTAAAACTCTTCTCTCAAAGTTTCCTTCCATCTCACTCCAGTTCTCCCAACTTCTCCCTCCTTCCTTCTTTCTCTCTTTCTCACCCTCCCTCCCAATTTCTGTCCATCCCTCTCAGCCCCTTCTTTCATTTCAAAACTCTCCTCGTATAAACTTCCGTCCTTCTCTCTCCAGCCATCTCAACTACTCCCTCCCTCTCATTTCCTTCCTCCCTCCCATTCCCACCCGTCTTCCTTTCCTTCAAGCCATCCCATGTTTCTCTCTCTCTCTCTCTCTCTCTCTCTCGTCTGTCCCTTCCTCCCTCCTTCCCATTCTCTCTCTCCCTTCTCTCAGCCTTTCCTAATCTTTCCCAGTCCACGACTTTATCAGTCTCTTACGATCTCTTCTCTCTCCTCTCGCTCCCGATCCCTCCTTCCCTTCCTCTTTCCCAGACGCTCACTCTTAGTCTCTCCCAATCGCAATGACTTATGGCATGACGAACAAGGCAATGAAAGGAGCCTGCATTCCCTCTCATGACCCTTGTTCATCCAGTACCTTCATCCCTCTCTCCTTCCCTCCTGCTTATCTATCCTTCACTTCAGCTGACAGCATAATTTTTACTAGTTATACCTCCCCTTACCAAACAGTCACGAAAGGACCGATAGATCTGTTGCTGTTTGCTTTCTCTTGTGCCACTCTACCACTCCCTCCCTTCTTGCTGTGTCTCTCCTCTGGCCGTATCTCCTGTCTCTCCATTCCCTCCATCATTCCCTCCCTCCTTCTCCACACCGTCCTTCCCTCTCATGCCCCCTTCGCTGACCCCCTCTCCTGTCTCTTCAATCCCTTTATCTCTCCTCTCCTCTCCCGTCACTTCCCTCCTTCCAGTCTTCTCCCCCTCCCTACCCCACGCCTCAAGGCCGGACGCTCAAGATTAATGAATGAAACTTGCGGCTGTATTCATGAAGGACCTCAAATTTTTCTCGATAATCTAGACAACATTACACTTTAATATTGTCGTAAATATTTTCCCTACCTGTAATCTTCACACTATTTTTCACTCTTTGTCAGTAAGGTATATCGTTAAGTACAATTAAACGTTCTTATGCATTACTTAAGTTAAAGACAGTGTATGAATATGAGTCCTGCATTCTCTCTCTCTCTCTCTCTCTCTCTCTCTCTCTCTCTCTCTCTCTCTCTTTCTCTCTCTCCACAGTATCATCTAACACCCTCCCTCTCAGGTGCTGGTGCTCCTCTACGAAGCGTCTAGTGCAGCTGACGGGCCTGCCAGGAAAACTGTGGTGTCTGGATTAGCCCTTTCAGCCCTGGATTAGCCCTTTCAGCCCCGCGAAGGATTTTTACCTCACTCACAGGGGCGGTGAAATCCAGTGTGTGTCCCTAACCGCGTCACTCATTCACACTCACTGTACGTTTTTGAAATATGAAAGCTGGCAAGTTGTAACCGTAGAGTTTTATTAGCGTCACGCTTATGGGGGGCGATTGAGAGGTGACTGTTTGTTTGGCAAGCGTCGCTAGCGTGTGTGGAATGTGTCTGAGGAGCTTGTGGTGTACAGTTGGGGTGTGTATTGGGTGTGTCTAAGCTATGTGTTCAATGATAAACGACACTTTTGAGATGTACCGAGATGGTGCTTGCCGTTGCCGTTGGTGCGACTTTCAGTGACACCCTTTCTCTTTCTACATTTCATACTTGCTACCACCAAAAGATTTATTTAAACTTAGTTCAGGACTCCAGTACTGAAGGTGTTTAGAATGGCTCTAGGTTAACTCTTACAGGTCGAAAAATATCTCCAAAGCCTGTCTGGGTGTAACTACCTTATAATATATACGTCACTTTATTGAAGGAGTTAGAACGAAAACATATACAAAGGAAACAGACATGAACAGAGGCCATGCTGAGGTAACGGACATGAATAGATACCATGATGCAATATCACACACGAAAAAAATACCATGACAAGATAACTGGCATGTAAAGAGTATGATTATTATGATAACAGCTATGAAGAGACCAAGATAAGGTAACATACATACAGTAATAAAGGCAACGTTAAGAGAACAGGCATGAACAGAGACCATGATAAGATAAGACATGAAATTAGAACACAAAGGAATATAGACCAAACATGAATGACCAAACATGTAGAGCTGCCGTATTTGCAGATGCCACAATAAAAGCTTCAAATGCCGTTTTTCGATATCCTTTTTCGGTTAATAAAATTCCATTGCTACCCTCGTAGGTGATTTGTCAGCTTCCCGTAGCTTACAGTGCGAGCTGTGTGTACGAAGTTGTGATACTTCAGAATACATCCTCATCATATTGCGAGGACTTACTGCATATTAAGTTTGTGGTGGCTTGGGACAAATCCTAAAACAGAAATGCTGGTTATGACTCCTCAGTTCACACTTGTAAAACCGTAAAAAATTATGTTAAGGTTCAGAGAAGACTATTGCAGACAGGCAGAATATAAGCAGAAAACATCATGTAAAACTCAGTACAGTAAAATAAACACAAGTCGAACACTGAACTTACCCAGCGACCTTGGCATTTGTCTGGTTGTTCACAAAATGAAATTCCTCTGTCCCTGGCTTACCCTGAGCCCATCCACCAGACTGGTCTAAACTGGATGAAAGCTGTTAAACTGACCTTCCCATATGACACTGACCTCTGAATTATAGTTCTTTAAAATCAGTAGCTGAGTCCCTTGGCTGACACTCATCACTTCTGCCAAATTTGGTCCAATTCAAAATTATTTTTACTATTTTGAGAACACAAGAACAATCACGGGGTGAACCTTGACCGTGTCTTGTGATCCTGACATTCTAGTGATTGTTGTCAAAATCGATTTCCTTTGTTCCCGCCTTACCTTCAACCCTTCCAAGTTTGGCTAAAATCAGATCAGAACTGTTTGAGAGTATTAGTACACCATTACAATGTCCTATATATATTTGCTTACACAGTCAGACAGTGATGGAATAAAATTTAAACAAATGACCCACACAAGAGTTTTTAAATCTGTATCTCTAGTTCATTCTTGGTCTGCTACAAGGTTGGACTTTCTCCCAAGAGGGGCTTGATAGCCAGAATTACTTCTTCCTCTTGTTGGTGAACTACAAATGGAGAAGGACGTCTGTATGAATAATGGTGCATTAAAAACTGAAGTACTGCATTGGCTACGATTGTGTGTGCAAGAGTCTGTACATGTCATCCGTACAAAGGACAGGGGAGAACATCCAGCTCAAGAAGAGAGATACCACTATACTGTACTCTTTTTACTGCAACTTGGCCTAAAATTATCATCTTTCCATCTTGAATTCTTGGCTGTAACAAAAGATTAACCCCAGAATATGATGATCGTTACGAAGTGCAACGGAGTTTATATAAAGCCGTAGTTTTGTCTTTTTCTACCACTGTGACAAGTGAAATAAGCTGCAAAGGGACGAAAATCTAAGGATGGTTAAGGTGAAAGAAATAAAGCGTCCGGTTCATGTGTTTGCCTCGGCGTGGACTCAGATTCGAGGCTTACATATCACGAGATGAGTACATTAGCTTCCCAACCATGGCAAATTAAAAAGAAAAAAATGCATCAAAAGCTTTAGACTTGGACAAAAATATATGAAACTGTAGTGCTGAATATTTAAAACATATAAATTAAAAAAGAAGTACGACACATTAAAACAGCAAATGTATGGAAAAGTACAACCTAAGATAAATTCGAAATCATATAAAATTAAGCACTGTATGGACTTTCAACTAAATAACACTCATGACAGGTGCAAAATCTGGACTGAAACTACAATGTACATTAAACCTAATGATGATATGGTGCACAGCCGAGGAGCCCTGGAGTAAATTAACATAAAAGCATTTACGCAGATTAAATGACGCCCTTTTCCGCAGCTTAAAATATAACTCGGACTTCGTAAAACCAAGTATATTTTTAAAAGCAATCAGTTTAATTAAAAATCCAAAAGTACATGTGTTTAATTTCATTAGTAAGAAGACGCCAGGTAGATATTAATTTTAGCGACCACCATCTCTCTCTCTCTCTCTCTCTCTCTCTCTCTCTCTCTCTCTCTCTCTCTCGCTCAGCTCAACTTTGGGGGAAACCTCTTGTCTTGAATGGGTCAGTGAAGATTATATTTAACCCTCCTATGTCTAAAAGCATCTTTGAGGCTTAATTAAATTGTCTGGTGATAGTGGTAGTGGTTGTATTCTCAGGTTAACCTGAATCCGAACCGAGTGGACTGCATACTGAAGCTGCCCCTCTTTTGTAGCCTACCACCCTTCTCTCGTGGGACAGAGAGGGAGCTGAGGGATGTTTGTATAACCGGGCAGCTCCATCGCCCAGTTATGCTGATGCCACCACATGAAGGCATCCCTCTCCAGCATCCCCTATAGTCGGCTTGTTTTCGTTTGACAAAGATCCGCCACCCCTTTCAGTTCATATGTTGGCCATTAGTAGTCACACTGGAGGCTGGATTTGTCTCCTAACGAAGGAGATTCATTCCTACCTCGTAATTAGGGTCCATAAAATTTCATACAACCTCAACAGTATTTAGCTGTGAGAGTGGCCTAGATCTCCCAGATGAAAACAAACCGACCACAGTACCAGCAAATGAGAGTGAATGGAGATTTGAGTGATGAGTTTTCCTTGAATGTTGGTGTGCATCAGGGGTCAGTCTTGAGTCCCATGTTGTTTATCATGGTACTTGAAGCCCTTTCACATGACTTTAGAAACGGACTCCCGTGGGAGTTGTTGTATGCTGATGATTTGGCGTTGATTTCAGAGAATGAAAGGGAGGCGGAGGAAAGGTTTAGGAAGTGGAGAGATGGTATGGGGCAAAAGGGTTTAAGGGTAATAGCAGATAAAACAAAAGTGATGATATCTAGGGTTGGTGGCGGTACTGTCAAAGACGAGGGAGAGTGGCCATGTGCAGTTTGCCACAAGGGCGTTGGGAGTAATTCCATCTTGTGCGGTGTGTGTGATAATTGGGTGCATAAGAGATGTAGTGGTATCATAGGTAGACTGCGAGATAATGCTGATTTTATGTGTACGGCGTGCCGGGGTGAGCAGGTGGAGATTGTCAGACGTGAAAGGATTGAACTTGCTGGTGAATCTCTTGAGTGTGTGGAAGAGTTTTGTTATTTGGGAGACATGTTGTGTGCTGGAGGTGGGGCTGGAGCTAGCTCTGTGGCTAGGGTGAGAAGTGGTTGGAAGAAGTTCAGGGAGCTCTTGCCTCTCCTGACATTGAGAGGGCTCTCCCTACTTGCTAAGGGGTCTTTGTATGCAGTATGTGTTAGGAGTGTAATGCTGTATGGCAGTGAGACCTGGGCAGTGAAGGAGGAAGATATTCGCCGGCTCAGACGTACAGAAATGACAATGATTAGGTGGATGTGAAGTGCGTCCCTGCGTCCAAGGCCTGGAGGGGTTGGGTTTACAATGGAGGAGTTGAGAGGTAGGATGGGACTGGAGTGTATTGGTGTGGTGATGAGGAGAGGTAGATTGAGGTGGTTTGGACATGTGGAGAGGATGGGAGATGATAATTGGGTGAGGAAGGTGAGAAGTGTTAATATTGGGGGTGGGGTTATGAGGGGTAGACCGAGAAAGACATGGGACGAGGTCATTAAGTGTGACCTTAGGGTTAAGGGACTGAACAGGGAGGCTGCAATGGATCGTGCAGCGTGGAGAGCCGCCATTAGGTGACCAAGGCCGACACATGCAAGCATGTTGGAGCCTTTAAAAACGAAACGAAACGAAACGAAACGATCATTCTGTTGACAGAGTACATGAAAGCATTTACAGTTGTTAGCCCCATGAGCCCGATGACGTCCGCTGGTCTCGTTGCCACTAGACGATTATATTCAACTTCGGACATTTCTATTGATGGAAGGGTTATTGGGGGTTATTAATGACCCAGTCTGTTCGAAAAGTCTGATTTTGATGTGAATAAAATTGTGTGTACATAGCAAGAATATAAAATGTTTTACCGAAATTAATGAGTTCAACCCTTCACTTAGATGACAATTTTTGTGAGTCTAAACCTAAGGTGAATTAAACTGTCTTTAGTAGAGCATGAATATAATGTACACCATGAAAAAAACAAAATCGCGTCACTGGGGATAGATGGTTATGGAAATGAACATACAAGTATTCCTCAGACACACATTGATGTAATACATTGATACCCTTGAGCATATCCCATCCTTTACTGTGGCTTTTGTTTATCTTTAAAGTACTAATATATCCCAAGAATAACATTTGGACTATCATAACAGTGTGGCCTTGTATCACAACATTTCGTTAATGTTTCAAAATGTTAAACGGTTTAAGTGAGAATACTTTTTTTTTTTTTTTTTTTTAAGGAGTGTATGTACTCGAGCTGAGCAAGTTAACATAAAAGCATTTACAGAGATTAAATGACATCCGTTTCTATTTTTTTTTAGCTCAAAATAAAAGTAAAGCTCTGCAAAGCCAAGCATTGTTTTTTAAAACAAGCAATTTCAGTAAAAAACCCAAAGCACATAGGTCACTTTACTAATGGGCTGGATATGCTGGTATATCCATGTTGGAGATAAAACAGCTTTTGCTCTTTTTCCGGGTTAGGTTTTACTCTGATGAATATAATCGTTTGAAGTTGATGCCAATAAAAATTCCATGTACCACCACTGCAGAGAAAAGATTTGTTTCTTCTGAACAAATTTTCTATGACTGAAATGCCTCAGCGGAATAAAATCATCTGGAGTAAGCGAAAAGGTAACGCCTTTACAATGACAAGGTTCTGTATCTTTTTAATACATCAGTGAAGGCTTCCACACGGCTGAAGAGAATCATCTAGAGCAGTGGGTCTTAAAGATTTTCGGCCCCCACACCCCCCAGGTTTAATTCCTAGTCAGCCTGGTACCCCTTCTCTAAGATTATTACTCCCTTCACTTTCAATTTCCCGTAAGTAAAAAGAGAAAAAAGAATGGTTATAAAAAAAAACTGATTTCTATGGATTCTTTTTCAGCAAAATAATATTCATACAGACATTAGTTGTGTACGAATGCACTACCATACACGAAGGTTTTTTTTTTTTTTTTTTTTTTCCACAGTGCCTTTCTGGATACCGCCAAGACCCAATTTCGATATCCCCTGGGGGTACTGAAGCACCGGCACTGCTTTAAGAACACTGGGTCTAAAGCAAGCGAGCATAAAAGCCGTTGTAGTAGCTGTACCCCAGGTTCATCAAAAACGTTGACCCTGTGGATTACAGGCTGAAGTTGCTCTCCTGCAGTCCACTATCCTCTATTTGAGGGATAGGACGGAAGCTGAGGGACGCTTATATAATGGCGAAGTTGTGCCGCCCAGTTATATCGATGCCACCACATGAAGGCACCAATCATGGCATATGAAGTAGCTTAACTCGTTTGTTACGGAGAGTCTATCCAGAGCTGAATAAAAACATCTGTCTGTTGCAAAAACATAACGTAAACGAGGCCATCATACTAAGGGAATTAACTGGTATGTTCCTAACCACTGCACTACAAACGGTCTTCTCTAAGCCGAGTAAAACTGCCTGACGATAGAAAGATTAAAAAAAAAAAAATGGTGATTAGAAGTATATGGTGTGTGTGTGTGTGTGTGTGTGTGTGTGTGTGTGTGTGTGTGTGTGAGACATTCTCTCTCTCTCTCTCTCTCTCTCTCTCTCTCTCTCTCTCTCTCTCTCTCTCTCACACACACACACACACACACACCAGCAGCCCGAGCCCCGCGCCGCAATAAAGCCAAAATTAAGTAAAGATCATCTGGTTGGAATTACACAGCCCTGTTTTTAATACGTGGTGCATAACCCGGCTTTACGACCCCCTGTAATAGTCCCAGTTAGGTAGTCGTGGTCGTTACGGTACCCACTACGCATGGATTTTACTCAGTGACGCTGACTTTGTACGGAAAATTATTATCGTCTTTGGTTTTTCTCTTCCACGTTGGTTTTTGAGGGGTGAATTGTCTTTCTGCCCTCCTCCCAATTCCTCCCCCCCCCCTCTCTCTCTCTCTCTCTCTCTCTCTCATGACACCCACTATGCTGGATTTTAATATGTACGCCGACTGTAAGGGAAATTATCTTTTTCTTCTCAAACTAGCGGTACACTATTTTTCGAAGTTGAAGAGAAGCACTGTTCACCAGAAAGTCTAAAACTATCAAAACTAAAATTCTGGCAAGTCATAAAGAACTTCCCATTGCATTCTCGATTACGATGGACAATTTCATTCAGCTAATAGAAACTCACCAAAGCCACATGGGTCAACAGCTCCAGTGGTTACTTTCTTGGATTATTCTTGCTAGTTCCAGGCAGTTAAATGTAAAATAGCAATAGGTTTTCTCATTGAAGAAGCTGATGATCTGAAGGAAGCAAACATAAAAACAGAAGACGTCCTCTGGTTGTAGGAGTTAGGAGTAAACAGTCTACTTCCCTTAGTGACAAGCCCATACTACGATACTACTGAAGGTGTAGTGGGCCCGTAGGTAGTCTGAAGCAATGCAGTACACTTAACCTCTTTTAACAATCACGTACTTGATATTTTTTTTCGTACTACCAAACGATTTTCTTCAAGAGAGGCCTATTGTAGTAAAGGAATTAAAAGACGATATATCTAATCTCCAATTCCGGAAGTCTCTCCAAAGCTTATTTTACTCGTCTGGAGTCGGCAAGAATAAACATAAAAAAGGTGCTCTCGGGTTCTAAGGGTTAAGGGTAGATGACCAGATTACAACCACTGATGGCCGTACGTGCAGTGTGTTGATCATTGTCTTCATTCTGACCTTTATCTCCATTGAGCCACATCAGTTCGAGGACGAGAACTTTTTGCCTGTTCTTGCCGCTACTTAAAGATGTTATTCCGCTTAGTCAGAGGCATTCTAGTGATGGAGTTATTGGAGGCTATACCTAAAGTCTTCTTGATCGATGAGTTTATTTTAAGTAGATTAAAACAGTCCGGAGCCAGCAAGAATAAACTAGACACGTACGTCATGAGGCTAAAAGACTTAACGATTGATTGAGCAAGATCCAGAAACAATTAAAAGAGAAAAAACAAAAGCCGGAGAACTTTTATCACAATATCCAATGAAACCGCCATCATGATCCTCTTCCTTCTCCTCCTCCCCATCATCATCATCATCATGTTCCTCTTCCCTTACCTAAAGACGACCGGACGTAGGATCCAGCGTCATGGAACTCTGAGCGTGTCTAAAGAGCAGACATCAAAGTGACGAGTGAATATAAATTTAATTGTCCAAAAGCAAAAGACAGATGAGGAGGTTTCCTGAATAAAAACTCAGACATCAAAAGAAATGAGTGAATCAAGGAAAGGAGGAGCAATTAATGAGAGAAAGAAAAAAGTATGAATAAAATTCAGCCATCAAAAGGAATATATGAAAGAAGAATGGAAGGAAGGACGGAAGGGAGAGTGGAAGCAAGGATGGCTGAAAGAAGGGAAGGAAGGAAGGAAGAGTGGATGGAAGGATAGCAGGAAGAAAGGAGGAAAGGAAAAGGGGAAAAGGAAGGACGTGAATGAAAATCCAAGTACGGTAAAGAATGAATGGATTAATGAAAGAATGCTCAAACATCTAAAGGAAAGCCGGGCGTCAACACAAAGCATTAATAGAACAACAAACGCTGAAGGCAGATGACTTTGTGGAGATTGAATGTCAAAGGCGTATTAAAACCTGGGTTCGTGTTAATAAAGAATCATACCCCTCTCATAGACTTAACACTGTTTTATTTTTATTTCAGCACGCCAGACGATTTTGTTTGGATGAAAAAGAGCCACAGAAGCCTGCTAGTATTAACCCTTTCAGGCTGAGGACATCTCTTTGGATCTATTCTTACCATCTTCACACGAGTTTCATCAGCTCTAGAGAGGTTTTCGAGCTGAAGGAGGTAAATCTAGCCTTCGTTAACCCCTTCATTTCCACTGGCTCTTCTAAGTTCAGTAAAGTTCACAAGTATCAATAATGTGCTGGATTACCGTACTGGCTTCCCCTTCCCCTGACACAGTGATTTAGTGTGGAATCTGATGCATATGGAGGGATGATATTGGTACCTCCAGACGATTTTTTTCAGCTTAGGAGGGCGCTTTTGTAATGAAGATGTTGATGAAGGCTGTATCTAATCCATCCAGTTGGAAATGTGTCTTCCAATTTGAGTAGAAGCATTTGGCGATAGCACGAATACAATACAAATGACGACGCCAGTTTGAAGGTGCTGATAATGGCACTCTTTAACACTGTGAAAGTCGGGGCAGTTCTAGTATCTCATTCCGACTAAAACCAGGCTATCCAGTTCAGTTGAGGGCCAGCCATACGAACCTGAAAGCGACGGGTTCAAGAAAGTCCGAAAATTAAGATCGTACAGAAAGTTCGTCAATAAAATTCGTCAACAGAGTCCGTAAATAAAGGCCGTACATGAAGGTAGTAAACAGTTCCTAAATAAAGTCTGTAAATATACTTCGTAAATAAAGAGCCGGGAAAAGTGCTGGTTAATCAATAAAGTGCTGAATTATTGGCTTCCCTTTCCCCCTGGCGCGGCGATCGAGGGTGAAAACTGTTGCATATGCAGGGTTGCGCTCTCTGTGTGTCGTGTCCTGCACCTCGCTCCCTACGTTGCATGAATTATTGCATAGGGGAGGATCACAGCCTTCCCTGTCAACCACGGCCTCACTGGGAATTGCATGCGTCTCTGTCATCTCGCCTGGACCATTTTTATTCATCTCCATCTCTGACACTCAATATTCAGTTTTAATTTTCTAGGAAAGGATCACAACCTTTTATTGCTAACCGTCGCCTTACTAGGAATAAAGCTCTCTGTTTGTCTGTCTGTCACCCGCTCTCTCTCTCTCTCTCTCTCTCTCTCTCTCTCTCTCTCTCTCTCTCTCTCTCTCTCTCTCTCTCTCTCTCTCTCTCTGACACTATATTCGGCTGTAAAATAGAAATACTAAACTAGATCGTACAAAAAATTACGGGATTACAGATAACACAAAACACCAGACTGCCAGGGAGACTTTTTCATCCATTTAGTACACTGAACAACTTCAAGGAGATGTAATTAGTTTGCTTTATGCACGCTACTTCTATACGGTTTCACTCAGTTTAGGAGAGAGTGTCATATTGAGGGGATTATGAAAGACAGTATCTTACCCCTTCAGTCCTAAAAGTCTCTCGTTTGCCGAACAAAATCGTCTGACAGAATCACTAAGAAACTGCAGTAAAAGAAAAGGACGTCACTGTGTTGAAGGAGTTAAGACCCTTCATAAATTCGAACCCAGATTTTATTTGCCATTCCTCTGGCACTGTCAACCTTCACAAAATAATTCACTACCAGGGTTATTTTTTATCCATGGTTCCAACTCCAACTATCTGGATATCCTTTTGATTCTGAGCACTGTTCATGCCCCGCGTCATTCATTCATCCATTCATTATTTCAATTGCGGTGTTTACTGATTAACCTCTACACAACTATGAAATCCATACGTGACCCATGAATTTATTTTTTATCTTAAGTCACCACCAGATTATTCTATTGAAATTGGGAAGGAACTCATATCGTGACGGGGTTCTTGAAGGCTTTATCTAACCCCTCCTATTGTAAATGTGTTTCCCTACCTAACTAGAATGATGTACTTCGGGTTGAAGGGTTTAATGCATGGTCTTTTTCCTATCCTTTTTGACTAGCCATCAGAGCTTACCCTCGGGCCATTCCCTTTCTTTCTTTCTTCC
The DNA here is from genome assembly GCF_032717465.1 of Coenobita brevimanus. NCBI lineage: Eukaryota > Metazoa > Arthropoda > Malacostraca > Decapoda > Coenobitidae > Coenobita > Coenobita brevimanus. The sequence goes on along the minus strand of NC_136999.1, from coordinate 5,583,222 downwards.
ATAGCCCTGTCTTACATTCGTGCCCATCCCTCCTCCTTTCCTACCGTTAAATTCACTCATTCTCCTCTTCCTTGATTCATTCATTCACTGAGTCCTCTTGGTGTTTGTTCTTTAAATTATTTCTTTATATATTTTTTGACATGTGGTAGGTGGTGGCGACCACTTGATGTAGTGCTGCTTACTTCTTCCTTCACCTGTATCATTCTTTTTCTGTGTCAGCCCTCCTCTCTTCCTGTTTCTCCCATCTTTCCTGTCATCCTTTATTACTCTTCTTTCATTTTCAGTTGCCTTTACATTGTGGCAAGCCTAATGGTTTCCTGTAAGCCAGGAAACCATTTACAACTCTGGGTGGCACCCATATAATCAACCGATACGTGTTCCCAATGTGTCAAGAAGTAGGTGCCCCTTCCCGAAAACAACTAACCAAAGACAAACGGCAGCCAATTACGAGACTGTGGCGTCTGACTGTAGATAGGTAGACAGACATCCCATCTAAACTTCCTTCGTGACGTTCTCTCATCTGTTTATATGTATATATGCGTGTCAGTCTTTTTTGACACTCCATAAGAGCTTTCATTCATATCTCTCTCTCTCTCTCTCTCTCTCTCTCTCTCTGATTACATTCTTTCAATATTCCACATTTCCGTCAGGTTCATAAGTATCAGAATTTATAGGATATTATTTCACAGGTATAATACACGTGCTTGTAATCTCCAACCATTCACTACGATAACATATTTCAGCAATTTATTTTTCCTGTTCTCTGCCAACTTTTTTCAGTCATGTACCCGTATTATGATCAGTGGATTATAAAGTATGCATCTAACCCTTCCAGCTTAAAGACTCTGCCAAGTTGAATAAAATCCTCTGGTTGTAGTCATAATTAAATGAATGGCACTTCTTTATAGTACACGGCTAATCACGTCACTGCAGTTCTTTTTTTTTAGTCTTCATACAATTACATTTTGCATTTTCGTTTTCAGATACCCTACGAAATGGATAATTCACCACTTTCGCAACTACAGTAGGTAAGTAAAGTCCCCTGATAATAGCAAGATTAAACTACAAAACTACATCATACTGCTGAAGTGATCATTGATCTAGGTAAGCATCTCTGCCTGACGTATTTTCGCGATTCTAGTTTTTTGTCATCTCATGAGAATATATATAATCAAAATTCTCTTCTGCCAGTTATACGAGAAATAGAAGACTCTTTGGATTTATGTCTGTCATCTACAGAAGGGCCATTAAGGCAAACATGTAGTGAAGTCCCAATCTTGCCCAGTAATGTGACACGCAAAAATAAATTTCATATTCAGGTCGTCAATTTAAATGATGGATGAACAAAGACAAGGAAACAAACTCTGTCCAAGAGTCTGACAGGCCCGAGAAACGAACTCAGGTCCCTCCTATTGTGGGCTGGATGAATTAACCAACGCATCACTGGCTCCCCTCCTCGAAAGTTTGCGAAATATTCTTCAAAAGATTTTTATTTTCCCTTTGTGAGGCCGTCAAAGAGTTATGATCAGTAAAGTAAGGAAGCAGGGATGCGAAACAGTAAGCTTTACCAGAGTGGTAGTCTCTCCCACCCCACGTTCTTAGCATTATACGAAGCGTTTTCGGCGTTAAGAAAAGATATTCCCAAATTCGGTACATAAATACACCCGTAAAAAAAATAAAAAATAAAAAAGAGGAGGGGGGGGGGGTCGTTAGACATTGAGGCCGATAGACAGGAGGCTTTGCGGATGACGTTGCTGGAAAGTAATGCCAAATCAACGAGATTTTACACCCATCAGAAACAAACTTTCTTGGAGACATCTCAAGACCTGGGAGCATATAATGATTACTAAGAGGAGATGGAAATGAATTTCACTGATGCTCATCTCACTTTATTTTCCTATTCTTTACTCGCAGCACAATACGCTGGGTGTTCTTAGATGGTTATTTATTTTTAACATCATCATCCGTCCACTGGAGTGCAATCTTCAGTTGACACTACAGTAAATGACAAGAAAATAGGTTCCTGAAATACAGGTAATAATTTACTACGTTCTGCGCTAACTATGTAAGTAAACGGCCGCCTGATGATCTAGTGGGGTAGGGCGCTTCACAAGAACTTCGCCGTAGCGATTTCAGTCAGAAAGAAGGTTGGGTGCACGTAGTGCCACGCTGGGACGCGCGAGGCCGGTCACCCTTGCCTTAAATGTCGTGACAGAGTAGCCTAGCCCCAGGCCCCTACGCACCTGATGGAACAAGAAAGGACTAATGGACAGATATTGTTATTATTTTCATTATTATTTTTATTATTATTAGGCTTGTTGGTTTTTGTACTAATACTGTTTGTTGCTCACATCACTAGAATTGTTCTCACCATCCTTAACTCGTGTTGCTCATTTTTAGGTCTGTGTCCCTTATGATGTTTGGAAACAGTTCTGTAAGATGCCCATCTGAGTACAGTCTGTCCGTGGTTTGTCCATATAATATCCTGGCTCCAACTCACTTCGTAACAAACAACACTTATTGCCTTACGGAATTCGCATTATACTAAGGAGTCTAATATCATACAAGGGCCATCTCATCCCCCACTCCTAATCTCGTCTCCAGCGGTAATTGATGCGGAAAGCAGGCGTACCAACGTGTAACGATATTTTCATACCGGCCACGTCCTCTGGCGTTCATATTGTAGCGACGGAAAATGGAACGATATATTTTTTGATGGGTATACGTACATGCATATATTCATACATACAGACATGCATACAAGATTAAAACTGAACTGTTTCTGTCACCTGACAAGCCCTGAAGCTCGTTTTTATTACACTTTTCGATTCTTTTATTTTTGCAATATTACGAGTCCTCCGGTCATAAAACCATGTCCATAATCCCACTCCACAGATAATCTACAACTTCCACGGCAATCAAATGCATCATGCGGAAATAACTGAAACATTTATATAAGAGAATAACTCACCTTCCGATTTTTATGACAATAGGAGGGCAGACCACAGCTACCTCTTTCTCCTCGCTATCGCCAAAACGACCACCACAGCATAACGACAAAAACACGTTGTTCACATTATGCAGTACATCGTGGAAGTTATTTGGAAGACATATATAGTTCTTAATTATACGTAGCAGCACTGTCTCCCACAAAATGAAGATTTATTCGAGTGGGTTACTTCCATTGGCTCTTGGCTTTGTCCACTCGACTGGTGCGACGGTTCTTGTCAGGCTTGCCCAGTGTACGATTACGAGGATTATAAGCCAAAAAATTTCCCTATTACATTCACTTGTGTGTTATTTATAGATTTTTAGTTGTGAAAACCAGGATCAATTACATGCTAGGGGTTATCATGGTGTGAGAGAGAAAATAACTACTTGAGGAGGAGGTATTATAAAATCCCCTAAAGTCAACGTGAAAATTACCTTAACGTAAATATGGCCTAATGGACAGAGTTACAAACACAACATCAAAAATATGAATGATACTTTCAGTAAAATCACAAGGAGCTTTCAACTGAGTTTATTATATTTCCCATTTCCCAAATCAGGCAGCATCGATTCCTGTTTACAGTGTTTTCCCAATCAATTTACAGTTTCTTCTCATGTGTTAAGAAGGAGCTTTGTTTTGACGACGAGGGAGTCCAGTCAAAACCCATTAGCGAACCTCCTTACCAATTAACCTATTAAGTTTTGCCCAGGTTAGGTCAGGTTTAGTCATGGTTAGGTCTTGGTTACATTAGACTTTGCTAGGTGTGTGGATCCGCTGGAAGACTCCTCCATTGTTGATGAGAACGAACGCAAGCAAGCAGAGAGATGCTGGAGAACCGTCAAGAGAGCAGTACCGATAGTGATTGGAATCAGTTGCAGTATGGAATATAAGAATGAACTAGAAAAAAATATTGGAAAGAGTCAAGAACTTAAATGAACATTAATTTAAAAGCTACTTCTGATAGTATCCTTATAGTAAAACAATACCCAACATAGTTTTCAGCAGTAACATACTTTGAAAAATGAAGGGTTAACGAGTAAAATTGTTCTTTTCGGAAATAAGTGTTGCCAGATGTCCAAAACGAAAAGAACAGGCTCTCATATTCTGCTTAGGAGACATTATTCAGACGGTGGGGTGGGGGTGGCGGGTTCGAAAGAGTCATCAGAACATGAGATTTTTCCTATTTCGATTAAAATCGCCCTCTTTAATGCCTCTTATAGTTAACTCTTCTTTCATGGGTAGCGCTTGAGTCAAACAGAATTCCTTTCAGTTGAATAAAACCGTTGGGTGGTAAACGAAACAAAAAAAGCATCGTTGTACGTGATGGTAATGAAGAATGTGAGATCCCGTGTACGAGTATATGGGGGCTGCGCGTGCTTAGTGTCTAGCAGTGTTAATTGTTGTTGTTTGTGTTGTTCTGTATGTCATTGATGATTTTCCCGTTTTGCATGGAGAAAAACCTTGAATTAAACCATTACCACGTCCATACTGGCCAGTCAAGGATGCCTATCTCGACAGAGTGTAATACCTCGCCCTGTTTGACCATCCACCTCTGTCCTAGCAGCTACTGATCAGCTTCTCCACACATCCCATCCTTGTTTCTTCCCGCTCCAGCCACATTCCCCACACATCAGACGTGTAGGATAAACATGTGGCTTGCACCTTTCCAGCAAATCTCAAATTATTTATCTTTACAGGGCAAACTTGTCCGCCCTGTCCCATCACCCATCACCGTCTCACCCATCCTAGATACTCACTTCCGTTCATCCCTCTCACTTTTTGTTCTGCCACCTCTGACTTGCACAATACCGGCCTATCCGCGTGAAACATCACAGGGAGCAACAAATTAGGTGGAAATTTGTGGCCAGACCCAGGTCACATTGAATTTATCCCTTCAGGGTTTCTACCTCTCTCCCTTCCAGTCAGCACCACCCCCCCTTCCATAAACCCTACGACAGCAAATGGACCTCACTGTCTGTACATTGCCTAGAAATACAAACCCTTAACCTGGTGGCGAATGGGTCACTATGAGGTTTGTTGCCATACGCGCTATAATCATAAGGCGTCTGTTTCCGAGTTTACGTTTTGTGCCATTCATATTATACGATACTCCAAAAGACAGAAAAAGTAAGAATACTTTTCCTGTCTACCTCCTACTATCATACCCTGAGGCTCCATGGCCATAAAGGCTCGAAGGATTGCAGCTCATCTTCAACTAATCCACAGCGTACTCTACCCTGGCCTGTTCGTCCCTAGACCTGAAATAGGGATATGAAGTGTAAACTGGACAGCTGAAGTAAAATAAAAATGGGACTCGGAAAATCTATAACACCTGCCTTAATGACCCTCGTTTAGCCAATAATCCTAAGCCTCCTTTTATCCATGTCATCATCCAGAGAGTCAAGCAGCAAGGACAAAGACCTCAGTACTCTAGAACCTCATTGCAGAACACCTGGCCGCAGTCACCCGACGAAAAGTAGTCTTCGTCACAAGACTTAAGACGTTATTGCCTGGGTCAGAAGCTAAGTTCGTTGGCAAGTTTCAGCTGGAAGTCGACAGAAAATTGACCCTGAGTTTGTATGAGAACTGCCCTGAACATCGTTTCAAGTGCTTCTGTCATTCATCTCAGAGGCGTCCATTCGATAGTGCATCAAACGGATGGTCCATCAAGCAAAAACACTTCTCTCTCTTCACCAAGCTACTTCAGATCAACTGAGGGGGCAATCTCCTACTCTCTAATGCAGTAATGAGATCCTGACACCATCCCTCTTCCTTGGACTATCTTTTAACCTCAGTGAAGGTGACAATACTAAAGAGACAGAGACCCACCTAGGACACATGCCCCCACTGAAATACGTGACATCCACACAAATGCTTCCAATAATTTCCACGTGCCCTGCTTCAGTTGCATGTAACGCTCTGGATTTTGAGAGTTTTATTTGTCAGATGCCACTGTCACTGCATAGAAATTAACAGAGACGAAACATGGCATTCATATATATACAACTTGTCTGTCCACATGATCTCACTTAACAAAAATAAAAGCCATTACTGTACAACACCTCCTACTACAGTCTCACTCATACAATGGAAAAAAATACCAATAAGAAAAAATGCTATGTTCTACACCATCGTGCTCAGGCCGGGATCTCCCCCCCCTCTCTCTCTCTCTCTCTCTCTCTCTCTCTCTCTCTCTCTCAACCTCCGTGGCTTGTGAAATTCTGTGGTAGTGTTCAGCGGCGAGGCATAATAGATTACCCTGTGCCCTCACGCTGCACTGGACGCTGGTGGGGGAAATTACATCTTGGCGGTACCAGAACAAAGGCACCAAGTCGGCTGGTGAAGGAGGGAGGAGGAGGAGGAGATGGTTGAGGAGATGGGGTACAGAGTTCAGTTGATGGAGCTGGGAAGAGGAGAGGAAAGAAAAGACAGGAGGCTTGAGGAGGGAAGCGGATGGATAGATGTGGGAGGGAGCTGAGGGAAGGAGGAGGGGAATGGAGATATTTGAAGAGATGTGAGAGAGTTGAGAAGAGGAGTTGATGAAGCTGGGAAGAAGACAAGAGAGGAAAGATAGGAGACTTGGGTAGAAAGTGAAAGGGTTTAGGAAATAGTGGCGAGAGGTGAGGGAATGAGGAGGAGGAAATGTCTGAAGAGATGAGGAGAGAAACGGCTGACGGAGAGAATTGGAAAGATAAGGGGCTGGAAAGCGAAAGACTGGAAACTTGGGACGCGAGTGAGAAGGTTGAGAAGATGGAGGAGGCAGCTAAGGGAAGGAGGAGGAGGAGAAGGAGATGGCTGAAGAGATGAAGTGTCACGCGAGGAGAGGAGAGGCTCATGGAGGCAGTTGGGAAGAGGAGAGATTGGATAGCGAAGAGACAGAAGACCTGGGGGTGGTAGCTTGGAGGAGGAAGGAGAGGTTTGGTGAGGGAGGAGAGGCTAGGGAAGGATTACTAGACTGGGGAAGGAGGAGTGTTGAGAGAAGAAAGAGGCTGGGGGAGAGAGGGAAGGGTTGAAATGGAGATGAGTTGGTTGAACTGAGAGGAATAACTGAAGAGGAAGGACAAAAGATAGTACTGAGGGTAAAGGAACAAGAAGGCATATGTTTATGACTATCAGCCTCACAACGGTCAGCTTTTGTTGTGTCACTCTTCCCCAGATATATAACCTGCAGGCATTGATGTCTTATCTAGGTTCTTATTTGTGATGCTGATGAACAGAAAAAAAAAATACTTAGAAATATGTCTGTCGAAAGCACGAGACTCATTTAGGCAAACCCTTTATGTTTTTTGTCCCAGCCTGTCCGTAGACTACGAAACACAGCCATCAAGCTTACAGCCTAAGTCGCTATTTCAGTTGTACAGTGGGTACGAGCACACTGAGCTAAAGAAGACGTGCCCAAAGATCTCATGGTTGACAGGGAATCGAACCAGGACCCTCTGAGTTACGGGCCAAGTGAGCTTTCGACTTCATTACCTCCTCTCATCTCCATCCCAAGACAACAGGAGGCGGTCCTGGAAGAACTAGGGAAAGGAGGAGACGGGGAGAGTGGGGAGGAAGGTGCATCTCAAGTCCTCAACTAAGTTCCGCTCTTCTCTTCTCTTCTACGTCTGTCTCTCTTCGTCGTCCTGGGAGTTGGAATTGCAGAGTTCTCCACCAAGTGTTTAAAGTCTGCCGGTTATATAAGGCCGATGAAGCGTACCGTGAGGGCTCTTTCACCTACGCTCGGCCGAGCTATAACTTTGGAGAGATTCTTCCTCGGACCCTGAACATCCCACCGGGCCGGAGTTATTCAACGCTTATGATTGGGTACGGTGACCACGGATGAATGGCTGATTTTTGCTTCTTTTACCTGGACTCGATTTAAGTAGCTATTTTTTTACTCTCGAGAAAAAAACTCTTAACACGCGGGTTCCAAAGTATAGTTCACATTGCATACTCTATCCCTTGATAGTTTTGTAGATGGGCAGCGTCAAGATATTAGTTGTAGGTAGTTTGAAGCTAATTATTGACATATCCTCTTTTATTCCTGCTGCCTAGAGTCGCTTATACTCAACTTCGGAAAGAATTATGGTCCTACAGGAGCTAATGAAAGTTGAGTACAACTCCTCCTGCTTGAAGTCTCTCTTTAGCTGACCAGAATCATCTGGAGAGAGGAAGAATAGTATATAAAGATGTCATCGAACTCAAATATATTTCTTGAATAGAATATATAAGTGACTGCCGTAAAATACATAAATATAAAAGTAAAGATTACCAACATTCCCAAGGGAATGTTGAATGGTCTCCAAACATCCGCAGTAAACTGTCATACTTCTACACGAAATGCTTTGACGATTAATAAAGGTACAACAGCATAGGATCCCAAAAGGTAGGTGTTTGTGTGGTTTGATCTTTGAACCCAGAACCCCTGCAAAAGGCTTAAATAAGAAAAAAAAAGTGCTTGGGGCTATTTGCCCATGGAACAATTGTGCCAGGTTTGAAGCGAATCGGTAAAGAAATAAAAGAATGTAACCAAACTGAAAAGTTTTTGGAAGAAAGAAAAAAAGAAAGAAAAAGAATTTGAGCAAATGCAGAGCATATTCTCTATAATGGTGTGGACACCTTATCGTAACCAACACTCGGTATTAAAAAAAAAAAAAAAATAACTAAGTAAACAAAACTCTGACCTACAATCGACTAAATGTCGTCACAAAAAAATATGCCAAATTTAATCTCACCTTCATAAATCGGTATCAGTATGAATATGCACAATATAAAAATGATACCAAATCTCACTATCACAGTAACATTAATAAAAGAAATTTCTTTGTCATTAAAAAATTACTCATTCTCACACAAATGTATCAGTACAAAAATATTCTTACCAGAACTGGCTGTTACAGTGCAATATTATGTGCACTGAAAATCCTCCTATCACATCCTGCCTTCACTATTATCTCCCATGCCCAGCCTTGTCTCTACTATTATCTTCCAAGCAAATTTTGTCTTGCTACAAACCGTCCTAGCAAGTCCTGCCCTCACTAAGCATTTTCCAACCAAAACTTGCATACACTAAAACTTATACAGAATCATACCTTTATTAAAAATCTCCTAAAAACTCTGGCCATCACTAAACAACATCATATGAGATCTTGCCCTCACAGACTTATGTCAGTACAAAAATATACCCCTCCTCTTCAAGAAAATAATTGTCAGTACTTTTTTTTTTCCACTTTTGTTGCCCGAAAAGAAGTGTAGTGGCCCGGGGCTCCTGAAAACCATTTGGATTCTGAATAAGTGAAGCCACCTGATGGTAGTATTGTACCAAGCGAGCCGATGGTGTAAGCTTCCACCATTCACAAGGAAGTTTTCTTACCAACTTTCATCTTAAGAGTTCTACATCAGTACTAGAAATCTTCATACCAGATATCGTAATGCATCACCTCAAAAAGCCTTCCTACCAAATCAACACTTACACCGACCTGCCACGGATCACCCACATTCAAAAATCCACCCATACCAAAAAGACAAAATTCCCACCATACCCAGCTTCCACCCATGCCAAAACGACAACATTCCTACCACACCCAACACCCAGCCCATGCCAACAACCAAAATTCCTCCCACATCCAACACCAACCCATACCAAAAAGACAAATTCCAAACGTTTCCAAATCCCAGGTCATATCAAAAAGACAAAATTTTACAACTTCAGAAACCAAATCCATACCAAAAAGACAATATTCCTACCATTTCCACAACCCAGTCCATACCAAAAAGACAATATTCCTGCTACATCTCTCGCCGAACCCATACCAAAACAACAAAATTCCTGCCACATCCAACACTGAAACCATACCAGAAAGAAAAAAAATCCCCCTTTCCTCTCCCAAAAATAACTCTGTTGGGCTCCGTTGGGATTACGCTGGCGTCTGTTGTGGCCAAGATGATTTTAGATTCCATTAACTGGCCACATTAGTAATTACCGAGGCGCGGGCTTTCACCAGGAATAAACGGGCTACTGCCAGAATCGTAACGAGAGAAGGAGGAGGAGGAGGAGGAGGAGGGGGAGCGGAAGTATAGACAGAGATTTATCTAGTATTCACATTCGAAGAGAAGGAGAAAGAAGTGGAGGACGGGGAGGAAAAGAGGGAGACATTTTTAGTACTCACGTTCCAGTAGGAGGAGAAGGAGCAGGAGCGGGAAATATGGATATTTATCTACTCACATTCGAAGTGAAGGAGAAAGAAGTGAAGGAGGAAGGACAGGACGAGGAGGAGGAAATGAAGACGTTTTTAAGCACTCACTTTCGAAGAAGAGGAGAAGGAGGAGGAGGAAGAGGAGGAGGAGGAGGAGGACCTATTCCTATACGGAGTTTTGAAGAGGAGAAGAAGCAGAAAGAAAGAAGGGAGGGAGCTATTTTTAGAGGAGGAGGAGGAGGAGGAATAGGAAGAAGAAGAAGAGATGGAGTCATTTTTTAAAAGTAGTAGGAGGAGGAGGAAGAGAAAGAGACGTCTGTGGTGTATTTTCTCCCAGTACTAGTGGACGGTGATTTGATTATCATGTGGTAGTGAAGATGATGTAGTGTTTCTGATGTTGTTAGTCTATCTCACTTCGTTCTCCTCCTCCTCGTCCACCTCCTCTTCTTCCTCCTCCTCCTCCTCCTTCTCCTCCTCCTCCTCCTCCTCCTCCTCCTCCTCCTCCTCCTCTCCATCATCATCTTCATCATCATTAGTATTAACCCTTACGGTCAGAAAAATTAATCTACCTATGATAACGTGCTACATGTTAAGTTCCCGCTGTCCCCACACGATTTGATTCAGCTTAGGTGCGACTTTCAGAACTGCTGGGGATAAAAATATAGTGAAGAAGAAAAGGCATTTTGTGGTGTCAGAAACTCATCGTAAATCCCTATGGTACAACGACACAGTTTCTAGATCTTCCTGTTCCTATTGCCAAGAGGTTTTATTCGGTTCTGGGGAGATCTTTTGGAGTGGAATGTTATAGTACTTTTACCTTAATTTGGCCAAGATTTTTGTCCTTCAGTAGTTTCTTTCACGTAGCCCAGTGATGCAAGAGCCAAATGCTACGGTCCTAGATACTTTCCACAGCAATTCTTCGTGATTAGCATAATATTACAGTGTTGTACTATTGTTACAGCTCTGCATTCAAGATGGAGAGATGATAATTTTCGGCCAAAATAGATGAAAAGAGTATAGTAAATGCATGAAATTCGTGCATATGTGCAGCACGACGTCATTTTAAAATTATATTCATATTGTACCCAGGCATTTAATTCACCTTTAAACGGTGTTCTTAAGCAACTGGGCGAATAAAAATGACTTAGTACTAAGCATGTTGAAAATTCCATTATGAACTCAGCGCTCTTGTGACTATGTGGTTACTGCAGATTTAGTAACACTTAATCCTCAGCTATTTATTCTGCAGAGTACACTTCGGTATCCTCTTGTGGGTTCCTGATCCAACCTATGGCGTTACCAAAGCCATTTAAATAACATGCAGAAGAGTGTCGAGTAACAATATGCATTATAAATCGCTAAGGAGGAGGAGCTGTGAGGCCAACAGTGGAAATTATAATACAGTCCTAAATTTCTGCTATTAAAATTTGCCTGGCATAAGCTGGAATACAATACCGGAGTTATTTCCATCATGAGAGGGTTTACAGTGAGAGGATGAACACTCTCAGGCAATTATAACTTACTTTTAATTGAATAATATCGTCTGGCTTTACCTGGAAGAAAATACTATTGCTGTCCCATGCATAAGAGATTTCATTCATTTTTAAGGCGCTTTTGACTGTTTGGAATTAATTATATACATGAGTGCTTTGCCTATGACGCGCGCATGATTATCTGAATGAATACTTGTTGTCAGACGTGAAGAAAGTGTGAGCTTATGAAGTGCCTGTGGTGTGTGTGTGTGTGTGTGTGTGTGTGTGTGTGTGTTTGTGCATGCATATTACTTTGTATGTTTGTATGTTTGTATGTGTTCGCATGAATTTGTATATATTTTTGTTTACGTCCACACACACAAGAGACATAAACGCTCTCTCTCTCTCTCTCTCTCTCTCTCTCTCTCTCTCTCTCTCTCACACACACACACACACACACACACACACACACACACACACACACACACACACACACACACACACACACACACACACACACACACACACACACACACACACACACACACACACAGGGGGGCGAGAGTGTAGTAATCCAATACCATGCTACTGACAGCTCCCAAATAACTCTCCCTTTTCCTCTCCCCTCCTGCTCTCTCTTTCCCTCTCTCTCCTCTCCAGCACATAATTAGCCATTTCTCTGGGCCGTTCCTGACGATCCCTGACCACCCTTCTCTCTCTCTCTCTCTCTCTCTCTCTCTCTCCACTTACCCAGCTTAGTTCTCCTGAAATCCTGGCTTTTTTTTTCTTATGTTCCAAATATTATACATTCCACACTTCTTTGGCTTTCATTTCTTTACTGGCTAGCCTTGTCCACCACATGTCTAGTCCCCTCTTCTTCTCACCCTTTCACTTCTTTTAGCGCTGTCAGTTCTTCCTTTCTTTATTCTTTTCAGTCTCCACGTTCTTCTCATATATCCATTTCCTTCCTGACAATCCATGTCCACTGTTCTTCACCGATCGGTCTGTCTCTCACTCTTCACCTCCTCTTTTTACAGTTCACTCAGTCCACTCAGCTCTTACAACATCTCACATTTCTTCTTTGTTTCTGTTATTATTTCCACATTCTGTCTCCATTAATATCCTCTCTTATGTTTTCGTGCCTACTACTCCTCTCATCCCCCCCACTCTTAGTCAAAACATTCTTCTTATTATCCCTCTTTCTCATCCTACCTACAGACTCTCGACTGATCTCCCTGTTACCCAGTCACTTTCTTATATTTGCATTTGTCTCCCTCGTTCCTGGTCACATACTCTCCTTACTCCCCAAAATTCCCCATTCACCATACTTATGTCTCTAATTCTTCTCTTTCATCTTGCCGAAGCAAAATAAAAGGAATCTTGAAAATTGTTATGCAGAGGTTGATGTGAAAAAGAAAATAAAATAAATGAAAAACAAATAATCTAGATACATGGGGGGAAAGAAGAGTTTGAGAGTGAGGAACGTGGGAAGAGGAGGGAGACCTAGAACGGAATGGAGAGATAAGGTGCGTGGTTATGAAAGGACGGGTGGTATACTGTGGGAGGAGGCGTTGTTAATAGGAAGGACAAAAACGCCTGGAGGTCCTTTTGCTTAGACCACCCCTCAAAGGATGACGCGTAATTCAATAAGTACAGAGTTCTCTCCCCACGTTTTTCATTCATCGCGGTTCTTGTTCCCCAATTTGCCCTTCATCATACTCCAGTATTGCCTTAGCCATACGTCAGTTTTCTCACTTTTTTCCCCCTCCCTGTTACCTTACTCAGACACTCATGCTCGTAAAACTTATATCGCGATAGGGAGAGCAAGCCTGTTGTCCAAGACGGACATTTATGGTTCTCATGGGATTATTAGATCTGATCAGCATGTTAGTCACATTACAGAGTGAAGTCATCAACAAAATGGTGAGGTCATACACTTTCTATCTTCGTCACATACTTCTTATATTATCGTAAAAAGAATGGGAACCTGCCTTCCAATTTGCAATATAAGTTTAAGCATTCGACATTTTTTCCTTCTCTTGGTCTAGATCCACAGACTTAAAAAGAATTTATTGTTTTAACTGTGATTTGTTTTCCCAACAGAATCTTTCCATACATCTTGGTCTTCTAAAAACAAAACCTAGTAACAACTCACAAGCAAGACAAACAGATAAGAGTGTTGAATTTTTCTGTCTTTTGTTCTAACGGAAAAAAAAATCCGAGATAGAATAAGGACTATCTTATGTTAATTTTTTACTCCGTCTCATGCATCACTCACAATTCTCTTCCTTAATTTTTATTCTCACTCACTATATATTTTCAGAATTATCCTTTGTTTTTAAGACTTCGTTTTCTCCACTTTCTTCATTTTCTCCTCTGTTTCCATTAATTTTTATCCTTTGCTTTTTTTTTTTTCCTCCTTCCTCATCCCTCATCCCTCCCCAGTCTTCGTTTTCCCCCTTCTTTTCTCTTTTCTCTGTTTTCATTACTTTTTTGTCTTTTTTTTTTCTCCCGTCCCTTACCACTCACCCCTCTCCTCACTCAGCCCTCTGTCCATTTTCATTTTCTGCCCCACTCTTCTTTCACGGACTCTATCCCTTCTCCATTCCTCCCCCCTCACCACACACACTCTCTCTCTCTCTCTCTCTCTCTCTCTCTCTCTCTCTCTCTCTCCACGTACTCATGCTCTTCCTGTGTCTGTTTGTAGCACTCAAGTTCACTCAATTTTTCGCGTCCCCTCCATTTCCTTTTCCTCTCCTTCCATTCTCCAAATCCCTGCTTTTTCTGCCTCCTCATGGTTCCCCCTCTGTTTCCCTTCGTCCGTTCCTACTTTCCCTGGATCGCTGCTCCTTCCTTTCTTCTCACCCTTCCTGCCTCCCTGCTCCATCGTTTCCCCCTACTTTTCGTCCTACTTTCTTTTCCTCCATCCTCCTTCATTTCCTCCTTCTGTCCCTGCTTCCTTCTTCCTGTCTTCTTTTCTCCCACTTTCCCCTTCTCCCTCCTCCTCCCTCTCCACGTTGTTGTTGTTGTTCTTTTTTTTTACCTAGCATTTCATCCTCCTATACCCTCCATACCTCTTCTTATAACGTGACATTCTTTGACAATAACCCAGTCTTTTTCAAATTTCCTATATCAAGAACCCAAGATATACGAGTATGAAATTCCTCGCCTATGACCCCCCAAAAAGAAAATTTATAACAGCCATAGGACAAGACTGAACATATTCCTTTAATAAAGAACAAAGTCGTTTAGAACTATTTGTCGAAGTTCTACATTAAGCTTGTTTTAAAATTAGCTACTAGTGATAATGTATATAACTGAACTAGGATATAAAAACATTCTTAAAACAACAGAAAAGATAATTAATTATAACTTACCAAGCGGAGATAGGAGAGCTGTTTTAATTATCATCTGTCTATCTGTCTGCTTACTAGATATTCAGGTATACTATAGATACATATAATTAGAGAGGATTTTTTTTTAATTTATTTATCACACCATCTCGGGCCCCTGGGATCTTCCTTTGAACCCCATTTGAAAAAACGCTGCTTTATCCTGTTCGTCTGGTCGGCTATCCTATTATTAAATTCCTGTAATTCTTCATCTTGTGCATATACACAGGAAGGTTTACGATTAATTTTTATGTCGAACCACCCAGGAAGGACCATAATTTGTGTATTTGGTCTGTAAATCTATGTAACTCTATGCAGCTATGTAAGAGTTACGGCCGTATTATCAGACTGAGAGAGCAAAAGTGTAGCCAAGCCTCTAACTTCTGACTGTCTTATGTGAAACCTGTAATAAAACTAATGAACTTTGGGCGTTTCTGCGGAAGGTGCAAGGTGTAACGCGGTATGCAAGATAACCAGAACAGATTTAAAAATGGCCATCAAATACAGGGGTTTGCCAGAGCATTCATGTATTCAGTTTTATATATTCGACAACGTCACTATCCTCCCCTCTCCACACTCACTTGTTCTCTTCTTATCCCTGGTTTCTGTTTTCAAGTCGGCCATACGACTTTTAAAGACAAGACTCAGGATCAAAGAAACACCGAAACATTCCTGCTAGTCGCGAGAAATTCTCTTGTAAAGCACACAGCAAAAGGACTGACGTTCGAATGAGAAATATGAAAGGCAGGACACTTCTGCCAGGGGACTGTTGGTGAACTCTTGCTCGTAAGAGTATCAAGAACTTGCAAAAGCTAAACGGCTGCTGTGCTGATCCTCTTGTATCGACAGGCTTTACTCTAAGCATTTCTTTTCCTGTTTTGTGGGTCAGCCCTCTTCTCCCATTATCTTATGTCCCTCTTCTCCCTTTATCTTATGTCCCTCCACTTTCTCATCATACATTTATATACTATCCAGACGTCACTTACCTCTCTTCATACCAGTGCCATTTTATTCTGTCTTCTCAATGGGCCTCTTCCACAGTCACAAACAGTTGTTAAGCTGTTAACCACCGAAACTTAACTCCTGTGAATTCACTACCAAAATAACTTTTGGAAATATTGGTAAGCTCACAAACCATAAACAGAGATGATTACTAAATAAAACATGAAACCGAACCTATTGGTCTGGAACAGTTCTAACCGTGCTGGGGATACATCTGGTTAAGCAAAGTAGTTAGTGACTGGAACTGCCCGCATGACACATCAGTTATCCCCGAACAGCTAGTCCCAATTTTCTTTCACTAATACCTAATAATCCCCATTCCGACTTCCAAACCTTCTCTGCACATCCCATACTGTGTCTTTCCTTCCGTATGATTTAACTTTGATTACTCCTCTGTCATTCTTTCCTTATTTTATCATCTCGCACATCCTGTTCTTCCTTTTCTCTCAGTCTTCTCTGGTTTTAACATCACAAAGTCTTCATTCATCTCAATCTGTCACCCCCCATGCTCTCTCTCTCTCTCTCTCTCTCTCTCTCTCTCTCTCTCTCTCTCTCTCTCTCTCTTTGCATGCACTTCTTCCTCTCTCCCCCTTTCCATCTGCCCATTCCAATTTCTCCTTCCCTTAGCGTGCTCCTTTTTCCTGTCTCAAACTCTCTTCCCTCCCTCTCAATCTCTGGCGATTTTATTTTCTCCTCCGCCTCCTTCCTCTCTCGCTGTGTCTGTCCCTCTGCATCATTCATACTTGGCCTTTTCTCTATTTCACTCTTTTTCTGTTTTTTTCTCTGTGGCTGTCTCTGTTTCTGTTGGTCTCTTTCTGCTTGTCTGTCCTCTCTCTCTCTCTCTCTCTCTCTCTCTCTCTCTCTCTCTCTCTCTCTCTCTCTCTCTCTCTCTCTCTCTCCACCTGCATCATTCATACTTGGCCTTATCTCTCTTTCTATTTCTCTGCCTTTATTCTCTCTTTGTCTGGCTTCCTTTGTTTCTTTTAGCGTTTCTCTCTCTCTCTCTCTCTCTCTCTCTCTCTCTCTCTCTCTCTCTCTCTCTCTCTCTCTCTCTCTCCATTATTTTCTTTTTTTTTCATTCCTCATTAATCTACTTATCGAAACTCCAAAATCCCTCCATCTTCACCCTGTCTCCCTCCCCTACCCCCTACCACAACTACCAGCATCACCACAAGTACCATCATTCACTCCTACCACCATTCACAAACATCTCAATTGGTGGGACTAGTGGCAGGGCTTGTTAAGTTTCTGGCATTCAACTCTTTAATGGTCGTCGTGCTGAGAGAGAGAGAGAGAGAGAGAGAGAGAGAGAGAGAGAGAGATGGCATTATTATATGACAAGTGTGTTTGTGAATGTAAAAACGACAATGTGTGTGTGTGTGTGTGTGTGTGTGTGTGTGTGTGTGTGTGTGTGTGTGTGTGTGTGTGTGTTCATAAAAACCTAGCCAGCTGTCAGAACCAACTGTCTGCCGAATATAATATCAAATTTCTGTGGTACAAAGTATTTTAACGTACGCATATACTTTTTCAGCCATTTCTTCCACCAAGGCAAGTGCACGAAACTGCCGATTAATTTCAGGTATACAAAGACCATGGCTCGCTTTCTCGTGAACTAAGGAGGCTCCCTAACACCCCTTCCTTAACAATTTATTTCCCGGACTACCCATTTATATCCTCTTTTTGTGCTCCTTTTACCATTTTAATATTGACACAGATTACATGAATAGCATACAAGAACAGAGTAGCGGAACAATCTGAAATACACAGATAAGGACGAGGTACCGGTAAGCTTCCTAACCACACGACAAATACCGTCCCAAGAGATGATGGTGGAAAGTAATCTGAAGGGAGGGGAGCGGTAGGGAGGCTGTTGTCACTGGAAAATGAGTCGTTACTGAGTAGGAACAGTGGTGCCTTTACTCTCTTCACTTTAATTTGGCCTAAAATTGCCATCTTCCTATTTTGATTGCTGACCTATAGCAAGAGATCAGCTCATGAATACAGTGCTGGTCACGAGGGAATTCTATGGAAAGGATGTAGAGTCGTACTGGTGTCTTACTATGACGAAAAACTCAACCAAGCTGAGGTGGACAAACAGTAATAGTAGTAGTAGTAGCTGTCGTTGTTGTTGTTGTTGCAGCCCCAGGCTTATTTGAATGTGAATCCACTGGAGTGCAGGCTAAAGCTGTCCCTCTCTTAATTAGCCTAGCATCCTCCTTTCGGGAAAATAGGAAGGAAGCTGAGGAACGTTTGTATAGCTGAGCAGCTCCACCGCCTAATTATATCAGTGTTACCGCACAAAGGCGTCGCTCTCCAGCACCATGAACTGCAGTAAACGGGTTTATGCTAAGAATAGTCCAAGGAACGGCCACTATCACCAGCAAAAGATCGCCGACAATCCTCTTCCGGCACTGTCTCCTGGATTTCTACTTCTCACTTTGCCTCAAACTAAGGGGGTATTCTTTCTTCTCATACTCGGTTCTTGTGGCTCCATATAGCTGTCACACATAACAAATTCATCACCACAGTCGGCAGAAAAGTGTCGGTTGCTTTCTAATCCTCACAAAGTGACACTAAAGCTAAACACAAACTCGTTAATAAGAGTAATAACGAACATAGAGCGAGGAAACAGTGAAGAGAGATAGGCAGTGAGGTTAAAGCTAGAAAAAGAGAAGGTGAGTTCAGAGCCAGTAACAATGATGAGAAAAGCGTTGAAAATTATGCTTGCAACTGGTAACTATGCTAGAAATAGTTAGAACAGGTACACTGCAACTAGAAATAAAGAAAATTATATGTACGAGTATTTAAGAAATATGGGATAAAAGTCTGAAACAGTGATATTAGTGAGATATTGAGTGAGATTAGAATAAAATAGTAAAAGTGGAAATAGTATTGAGGAAAATAAGATCAGAGTTAAGGACAACGATATTACTAAAATAAACAGTAACATTAGGAGTAAAAACAGTCATGATTGAGATGAGTAAAAACAGTGCTGGCAACTGGTAACTGCTAGAAACAGTTAAGACAGTCAGTGAAAATAGTGCTAGTAACTGGTGATACGAGAGAGAACAGTTGTAACCACTTATACTAATGGACAGTATCTGCAATGAGGACAGTTCTGGTGGTAGCAGTGGAGGGGTAGTGGTGGAGTCATTGGTAGTGGCTGTGTGTTAGTGAAAGTTGTCGTGGTAGTTTGGTGTTGTTAATGGTGATATTAGTGGCCGAATGGCGATAGTGGAAGTGGTGACCGTGATGGCAGTTAGTAGTAGCAGTAGTTCCATTCAGTTCAGCTCACTTTATTTCGTAATGCTAATACAATACATAAAGAAGTAACCTCGATTTAAAAAAAAAAATGAAATGACACCCTGGGGTCGGATAAGATGTGAAATGCCTTGTCCCTGGTTCAATCGTTAGTGTTGGCATGCCTGTTTACTTCACAAAAATGGTTGAGTTGTCATGTACTACAGTGTTACCATGACGAATCCAGCTATATATCTGCAAAATGTAAGATAACAACACAAGGGATACAAAGCAACATAGCTGTGTCATTTCCCGTAAATCATGGTCCGTGTATCATAATGTCTCACAGTGAAAGGGTGCCGATACTTTTTTTTTTTTTTTAATAGAGTGTTCATATTCGTATTCGTTAGTTAATAATCTACTAAATGTTCATAAAAACGAAGTTGTGGAGTAATGGTGTTTGGAGTACTGGCTGATGTGTGACAGCAGTGGTGAAATAGCAATATTAGAAGTGTAACAGCATAATGACGGGATGATAGTAATGACAGTATTAGTAATGTTCCGGTAGTGGTGGTAGTGATGGTTGTAGCAGTTGTGGTGGTAGTTGTGACTTTTTTTTTTTTTTTACGGAAGATGAAAAGAGGAAAGAAAAACAAATGAACAAAAAAAATAATAATCCATACACCAGATTACAGGTGTCCTCCATCATAAGATGTCTGTAACAGTTGGAGTGGAACTGCTGTAGGTTGGCGTTTGGGGGGAAACTTCTCTGATGAAGTGAGTTCCAAAGAGATGCATTTCGGGGAACAAAAGATTTCTGATTGGCAGAAGTTCTGCAATAAGGCAATGTGACATTTTAGTCATGGGCGCTGCCAGATGCTCGTGTAGCTCGGGATAAGGCTTGGAGAGGTGGCACAATGGATGGAACTTCGTCTGAGCATTTACCATAAAAGTATCTGTAAAATAATGCAAGGGAGGCAACATTCCTTCTTACATGTAGGGGAGGTAGTTTATTTGCAGTAGCAGGGTTATTAATAATTCTTACAGCTTTGTTGGTAAAGGTGATATAGATGGTAAGAGCGATGGTGGCTGTGATGGGGATAGGATAGTAGTCAAGGAGAGCACTGTGGTAGCAGTATGGTGGTGGCAGTTTGGTGGGAGCATAGCGGCAGCGTGATGACATTGTGGCGACGGTGGGGCCAGTGTGATGTCAGTACAGTGGCACTGGCATGGTAGTGTGATCACAAGATGGTGGCGGCAATGTGGTGGCAGTGTGATGGCAATGTGATGGCTGTGTGGTGGCAGTGGCAGTGTGGTGGCAGTGTGGTGTGGTGGCAGTGTGGAGGCAATGTGGTGGCACTGTGGTGTTAAGTGTGATGTTAAGTGTGGTGTCAGTGTGGTGGTGGTAGTGTAGTGGCAGTAGTGAGGCGACAGTGTGATGACAATGTGGTGGTGGTAATATGTCAAAGTGTGGTGGTGGTGGTAATTTGGTGGTAGTTTGATGGTGGCAGAGTGGGGGTGGTAGTGAGGTAGCAATGTACTGATGGCAGTGTGGTAGTGGCGGTGTGCTGGTGGTAGTGACAGTGTGGTGGGAGTGATGGTGGCAGTGTGGTGGTAGCAGTCTGGTGTTGGCAATGTGGTGGTGGCAGTGTAGTGTGGTGGCAGTGCGGTGGAATCGTGGTGGTAGTGCGGTGGAATCGTGGTGGCAGTGCCATATTGTGGCTGTCGTGTGGTGGCAGTGTAGCGGTGCCAGTATGATGGTGGCAATGTGGTGGTGGCAGTGCGGTGGTGGTAGCGTGGTGGCAATGTGGTGGTGGTAGCGTGGTGACAGTGTGATAGTGTGGTGGCAGTGCGAAAGTGTGGTGGCAGTGTCATAGTGCGGTGGCAGTGTGATAGTGTGGTGGCAGCGTGATAGTGTGGTGAGTGTTATGGCAGTGTGATAGTGTAGTGAGTGTTGTGGCAGTGTGGTGTAAGTGAGATAGTGTAATGGCAGTGTGGTGGTAGTGTGGTGGCAGCAAGGTAGAAGTGTGATGGCACAGTAGTATGGTGATGAATGTGTGTTTGGTGACAATGTGGTGGTTGTGGCAGTGTGTTGGGACTGTGTTGGCGAAGAGGTGATATTGTGGTGGCAGTGTGGTGACAGTGTTGTAGTTGTGGCAGTGTGTTGGAAGCGTGGTGGCAGTGTGGTGGCAGCGTGGTGGCACCGTAACTCAATTGAGCGCATTATCCAGCCCTGGGACTCAAGGCGGCAGCTGTGGTGGAGGAGGAAGTGGAGGGAAGTGAAGGAGGAAGTGGCTTGGGAGAGTGGTGGAGTTTCAGATGGAGGAGGATGCAGATGTGGCTGAGAGATCTGAAAGCGAGTTTTGGTGAAGAGAGCTGGGATAGAGAGCCACGGTGGAGAGAGAGAGCTGCAGAGCGCTGTGGTGGCGGATGCTGAGAGAGAGAGAGAGAGAAATGCTGTGGTGGAGGAAGCGGTGGCAGAGGGCAGGGCGGCCACTCCAGCTCAATTACCTTGTTTCTCAGAATTCCGCCCAATTTTATGGTTAGGAAGGTCGAGAGGGAAGTGGGTTCATGGGGAGAGACAAGAGAGACGGGGGAGAGAGGAAAAATGGGTTGCGAAAAGAGAGAGACGAAGAACGACGAGAGAGGGAAGGTAAGAGATGGGGAGGAAAAGAAAGATTGAGAGAAGAAAGGTGGGAGAGAAAGGGATGTTAAAAAATAGAAAGAATAGTGAGAAAGGTTGAACAGAGAAAGACTGTGCGAGAAAAAGAAAGAAAGGGAGACAAAAGAAAGATACGAAAAGACAACAAGAAGAGAATATGAAAGATAGGGAAAGACTAGAGGAAACGCGAGGAAAAGGTAAAAAGGGTATACGACTATTACTGGATTAGATAGATAGACAGACAGATAGATAGAGAGAGAGAGAAATATACAGCAACAATGCCAGGATGTGTCAGTAAAATATAAGGCTTGATTGTGAAAGAGCTATACTCCAATGTACAGTACTCCTTAATTCTTTCTTCCTTACTTTCCGAGGTTCTAGAAACATTAAGGCAGACACGCACACTGACTCCCACGCACACGCACACACACGCGCAAGGGTAAACATGCACGCACACACTAACTGAGCCTTGCGCCGAGATACACGCAAGAAAATACAGCGCTCTCTTGAACTCACAGATTCATTTCAGTGACGCACTTAATCTTGTAAACGTGCACTTGTATTCTTAAAACACACACACACACACACACACACACACACACACACACACACACACACACACACACACACACACACACACACACACACACACACACACACACACACACACACACACACACACTACAGACCATTTATTGTTATGGATGTGATTTAAGAGAATCTCTCTCTCTCTCTCTCTCTCTCTTCAAATTCTTTCCTTTTCGCTGCTCCCCTGTCTTCTTAAATCCTTCACATCCCTCTCTTGCCTTCCACTTCCCTCTCCTTCCTGTCTCCCTCTTTCCTTATTTTCATCTCCTATTTTGCTTTCACAGTTGATTTTTTTCCCTCCTCAGTCCTGCTCTATATTACTTGTGGTCTTTCTCTCTCTCTCTCTCTCTCTCTCTCTCTCTCTCTCTCTCTCTCTTAATTAATTAATTCTCTGTGCACTGTATGCTACATTTCTTTTCAAATTTTAGTTTCTCCTAGGTATTCTTCTTTCCGTTTTTTTACCTACCTTTCTCTTCATATCCTCTCTCTCTCTCTCTCTCTCTCTCTCTCTCTCTCTCTCTCTCTCTCTCTCTCTCTCTCTCTCAGCTGCCTCCCTCTGCACACAAGTTATTCCAAATGAACTCTAATTATTTTTTGTCCTTAATTTTTTGTACCACGACTGAGGGCTGATGGAGGGGCTGCAGGAAGGGTGAGATGAGAGAGAGAGAGAGAGGGAGAGGGAGAGAGAGAATGTTGGATGGTGAAATGAGTGGAAAATAGGACAGAGAAGAAACTAGGAGTCAGAGAACAGAAAGAGTAACAAAATCTGCAGGGTATCTCGATCTAACATCATACTTTCCATTTCCCCATCAGTGTATTCCATTTCCCGGACACTCCTCCCATCCTTCGATTTGCCATTGTCTACTACCGCATGTGTTTCGTTGTCCATGCTTCATATCGTTCCAACTCTCCTCCTGACTTACACTATGAAGCTGTGTACTAAAACTGTATTCTGGTTGATTCTGTGCCTTGTATATTCAATTTCCTCCTCCTAATCTGTACCATACCACTGTTATCACTGTATTCTGCCTGACTCTGTACCTTGCATCTTTCCTACCCTTTTTCTAATCTACACCATATTGCTGTCTACTGATATTATCTTCTGTTAATCTCTGCACGTTGTACCAGTCACATTCTCCTGATCTACACCATATCAGTGGCGACCGTCAGCATCTTCTGTTTCACCCTCTCTGCCTTGTATCTTTTCTACCCTCCTCCTGACTTTCACTATACCACTCTTATCACTATCTTCTGTTTCACCGTCTTTGCCTTGTATCTGTCCCACACTCCTAAGCTACACCATACCACTGTTTGCTATCACTGTCTTCTGTTTCTCTTTCCAAACATCCTCCTAACTCCTCAGTGGCTTCATATTTACAAGAGAGAGAGAGAGGTGGGGGAGAAACGACCGCCTTGTAACGTGAGACATGAGGTAGGTTGTTGCAGAGTTATGGCGGTTCTTGTGCAACTTTTTTCCCCGTCAAGAATGTGTATAAGTAGGTGTGTATATTCGCCGCCTTGTATGCTGGATGAAAAGGAGAGCGTTTTTACCCTCACGTCCTTTCTCATTTTTTACGAGAAATGGCGAGAACCACCAAATAGGGAAGGGGGAAAAGCGGTAACATAAGAGAGATATATGCCTTCCTCCAGCTTCTCTCTCTCTCTCTCTCTCTCTCTCTCTCTCTCTCTCTCTGCGCTAGTTCTGCTTCATGTCTTTCACCTCATCACTTTTTCCTTCTTTATTTCCTGCCCTTTTTGGTTCTTTTTGTGTTCCTGCTCTACACTTTTTTCTTTATATTATTTTCACTTTTTTTTTCCTCGTTTCTCTCCGTGATAATTTTCTTCCCCCTCTTCTTGCACCATCACCATTATAGTTTTTCACTAAGTTTTCATTTTTTTTGTGCTATAATAATCATTCTTTGGCCCTATGACCACCATATTTTTGCCCTGTCACCATCATGTATTTGCACTATCACCATTACATTTGTTCACTATAGCACAACATTTGGCACTATCTGAACCATTTATTTACACCATTACCGTTATATCTCAGCACTGTCATCATCATGCTTCTGCGGTATAGGAGAATTTTTACATTTTTCCGTTCATATATATTCTTTTTCTCAAATCCTTCTCTAGGGTGAACTGGTCATCTTGAGCGTAAGGTAAGGCGAACGGGGAGAGATGGAGAGGGAGACCGAGAATGAGATGGAGAGTCCAGGAGTGAGAGTAGGTAGGGGATGACGGTGGTGTGTCATAGGTAGAGGGGACGTTTCTGAATAATGACAGAGACGCATTGTAGGTGTTTTTTACCGAAGCCACTCCTTACTGGAGGGAGCGTCAGGCAATAGACAGACGAACAGACGGACAGACAGACAGACAGACGGATAGATTGACAGATAGTTACATTCATAGACTGATATATAGATAGACCGACAGACATAGATAATTAGTCATTTGTTTTACCTTTCTCGTCCAATAGGATCCGCGCCAACCAAAATTTTAATCAGCATGGCCATTTGCATCTGCGTTAATTTCCAGTCCTGTCATTAACTCATTCACAATAATGAAGAAATGAAGCATACTTTATTCTTTCTACTTCTAGACAATTTTACCATACTTGGAACTTAATTTTTAATGGTAATAAAGATGATGAATTCTATATTATTCCATTCAGTTTAAAAAAATATCCAAGCAAAAAAAAAAAAAAATGGACAGAGAAAGCAAAACATCGTGACGCCATGGTAATGGTATATATACAGTAAGAGAGAGAGAGAGAGAGAGAGAGAAGTATTACACTCCTACCCCATATTTTCACCTGATTATTATCTTCTCCCATTTGTTAAAGCTGTCACTCATTATCTTCTCTTTTTTTAAATTCACATTTTGTGTTCTTTACTTTACAGTGTCTTCATCATACCATTTTAGCGGCCGATCTATTAATATTGCACAGTAATGTAATTTTTAATTCACCGGGTCGGTCAGGATCACGTGATGGTTGTGATAATGAGCTTTTTACCCTCCTGGAAGAGCTTTGTACCCGCCCGGATAGGCTAAACGTGATGATGTAACCTTGAGAGGGAGAGTTTGAATTGAAATATCCCCCTCCTTGCTAAAATAATAATAATAATAATAATAATAGTAATAATAAAGCATCTGCAATATAACTTCATGAATAACTGGTTGTGAAATGCATACTCACTTTATGATAATTTATCGTCCTTGAATAATGTTTTTTTTTTGAGGTTTCGAGGCCCTTCTACTTCATCTGCATCCACTACTGATTTTCTTCCTCCCTTGTACCTGTCTGATTACATCGACACGCACGGTAACCGACAGGAATACTGTATTGCTCGGGGTGTTAGCAAGCGTGTGTGTATGTGTATGTGTGTGTGTGTGTGTGTGTGTGTGTGTGTGTGTGTGTGTGTGTGTGTGTGTGTGTGTGTGTGAACAGTATCTCACATAATTATCGTCCGATTTGGATCATAGTTGGTAGATGTGTTAAGTGTCAGCCAAGGGGACTGCCCTAAGCTCTAAGAACAAATATAGTGGAAGGGACAAGGTCCACTGAAACATTTTAAGTCTAATGTAAACCAGATTTGGTGAAAGGTCTGCGAGTCAGTTAAGAATGAAGTAATTCACTCTGAAGACAATCGGTCAGAAGTCAAGGTTACAGGCTGTCAAAGAATCTACGCTAATATTGATACAGTTTCAGCCTGACTTTGATCATACTTAGTGAAAACGTTATGATCCGACAAGAATGAAGTCACTGGATTTTGGGAATTCTCGTAACAGGTCATAGGTCAAGGTAACAGTGCAATGTCAGCTCAGTTTTTGTCATTTGGCCAAAACTTGGTAGAAACTCTGATATTCTGGGACGGTTAAATAATTCCATTTTGAGAGCCATCTGTCGAAGGTCGAGGTTACACGGTAGGTAATACGTTGTCCTTAGACGTACTGCAGGGCACGGGAGATTTACTGTCTGAGGAATCCTACTTGTTCCATAATTATATACGTCGTTCTTATTCGTGATCTTTGTTTTCTATTATATATATTATTTTTAAATTCTCTTATGCTTCTTTGTTTTGTCCTCCTCTTCCAGCACGACACGAGCCAACCAAAGTTTTAATCAACACGGTCATTTGCATTTACTTTAATTTCCACCCCCGTCATTAATAGCCCGGCTTGTGACGCGTCCTTAATGAAAGTGAATTAATGAGGGAACCTGGGAGAGAAAAAGGAGGAGGACGAACAAGGTTAAAAAAAGAGAAAAAATGAAAAATATGACCCAAGTTAATGAGAAGTTATCAAGACGACACCTTGTTTTTTTCTCATTTTTACCTCCGCCAACGAAGCTTCAGGAGGTTATTATCGCATATGTTTGTCTGTCTGTTTGTCCAGACGATATCTCCAAAAGTTCTCAGTGAATTTCAATGAAATTTTGTGGAAAGGTGGGCAATGGGCCAAGAAAGAATTATTAAGTTTGGGGGCGGATCCGGATTAGGATCCGGATCCTGCAGTGACATTGGAGAAGTTATTCGCTCTCTGAGTACTTTCAATTTTGAGTTTGTTCTTACTTGCAAATGCTCTTATTCGCTTATATATATATATATATATATATATATATATAATCTAGGCAAAGCGATGACATCTTTTTTATATCATTCTCGCTACCATCAGACGATTTTCTTCAGCTTTAAGAGGAAGCTCTCGTACTGAAGAGCTCAATGAAAAGGAATTAATGGGTACGCTGAAGGGAAAAAAAGAGGAAAAGGACAAAGTAAGAGGGAGGAAAAACGAGAAATATGATCTAAGTAAATGAGAGAATAGGACACCCTTATATCATATTATTCTTGCAATGGTTAGGACGACGAGGACGTCACGCTTTTCTTTTTCTTGCCGCCTCCAGACGATTTTAGTTAACATTGGGCAGATTTTTCAAAAGTTAGAAGTTAGATGCAGCCTGCATTTGCACTCTCAGTTTGACAGTTTTCTCCTTTACTGAATACCCTTCGTCTAACAGCATCAACATTGAAATGAAGTATACGTCATCGGGGTGAAAGGATAGAGGGGAGCAAAGCCGAAATAAAGGGACACTATCTATTAGGAAAGAATTAATCTCCACCAACAAATTAAATACAACTGAGTTCCATGTAATTCTTTCTGGCTCTAGGCTACCTTATTAATTTCGGGGGAGACACTCCATAATTAAGGGGTTGATGATAAACAACTAAAACTCCATTCCAAGGACGTCTTTTTGAAGTGCGTTCTTGACATCGCCAGACAAAGCCGTTTAATTAATTTATTCATTCATTTATTTATTTTTTACGGCAGGGCGTAGAGAGTGTATCATCATTTTCAGTACAATTATTAAATCTGATGTGAATATTAAAGTCTGAAAGTAACAAGGATGAAACAGAAATTACGTCACCGCACTGAATGGGGTTCAAAAAGCTCAAGAAGAAAGATTATGGAAGAGGATGAATACGGTGAGAAAAGACAGAGAAAAAAGAAAAATATGACCCAGGTTAAGAAGCTAACAAGAGGAGGCATGCCTTTTTATTTTTGTTAAGAGTTGTACGCGCTCCTGCAAATACTGTTTCATTTAAAGACACATTTTCTGGCCTGAAGAGAGCCTACGTCGATCTGAAACTCTGGCCTCCTCAATAAAAAGATAAGTAAATAAATAAATCAACAAATAAAGAGAACAATATAATGATCTCTCTGTTGGTGTTATTCTTGCATCAAAAAAAGTAGACAGTGAAATCAGGACACACACACACACACACACACACACACACACACACACACACACACACACACACACACACACACACACACACACACAAAGTTTCATTCATGTGTATTTTTACGACCTCGAAACTCTGTAATTCAGTCTGGGGAGTCGTCATTAATCCAATTAGTATGATGACGTTTGTTCTTTGATAATCCTACCGCCACGCGATTTTATTTGTCTTGAGGGAAACTGTCTGTAGTGAAGGAGTTAATGAATGTGAATTAAAGAGACCGTCAGAAAAAAAATAGAAATGGAGGAAGGCAAAGATGATGAAGAGAGAGAGCGAAAAAAGAGTCCCCAAGTTAATGAGAAGTTATTATGGCTTCCAGGAGGATGGTGGAGTGTGGTCTGTCTTCTTGCCACCTTCAAATGATTTTACAGTGTGGTTCATATATTCCTCCTCCTGGTACTGGTGTGCTGCGAGGGAGGGTTATTAGTGTCTGTCTACGCTGCACCATTCTCCACTTCCTCTAACTCTTCCCATCCTACATTCTTTAGTGTGTGTGTGTGCGTGTGTGTGTGTGTGTGTGTGTGTGTGTGTGTGTGTGTGTGTGTGTGTGTGTGTGTGTGTTTAGGTTCACTGTCAGAGGGGATCTTTAGTAATTTCAAGAGGCAGTCAAAATACCTGCGCTGCTCACATTACCAAATTGAGCCGTCCCCACAACATACAGTATTGGAGAGCGCTATATACAGACCACCCTGTATTCGTCTTAGGAGAGACCTTTTACGCTTGAAAAGTTAGAATAAAATGCATCAACTCTTTCAATGAGATTCTGTGTATTTCATTCATGTTACCATCAGACGATTTAATTCAGCTGTGGGAGACTCGATCCAAAGGAGTTAGTGAAGTCACACCCTTACAATGGGCATATTATTAGTATTTCCATTCTACTACTACCAGACGGTTTATTTAGCTTCGGGGAGATTTTTCAAGCTGGACGGGTTGGTTTCAAATATGATCAATCCATGCAGCACAAGAAGCCTTTCCTGTGTTTAAAAAAATCGTCTGAAGTAATAATAATATAATGCAAATGACGTCCTAGGGTTGAGAGAGTTAATGAGGAAGGAAGAGGGGGGGGGGAAATGGAGGACTAAGATCTTCCCCTTGTTGAGGGGTGTCCCCCAGGGTAGTGTTTTATCACCACCCCTGTTCATCACATATACGGCCGCTACAGACCCATAGTGTAACGTGTATGGACATTTAGGCTACTTTGCCGGCGAAGCCACCAAGATCGTCGTTACTAACGGTACTTTATCAGAACATGACTTCATAGAATAACTGGGGGCACTCATAGTAAACAGATATGAAAAACTTGAAAGAAAATAGATGAAAATAAATGTACACTTGTAGCTTTAGCAATGAGAAAACCCAGTGAAATCATAATACAGGGTAAATTATACCACACCAGAAAAATTGCAAAATCCTATGCTACACATTAACCTCCCACGAAACGATAATGCAGCAAACAAACAATAATATATCACAGGGAAAACTGCCCTCACGAGATTCTGATATTTCCCAGTGAAATTAAAACTATACTTACCAAAAATTATGATCCTACCGATCTTATATTTCACCCCCGTACAAACACGCATGGCATCCAGGATGTAGGAGTTAAAGCTACAGAAAGTACAGAACAAAGTCCTGAGATTTGTCACTGATCAGAGATACCCGTACAATGAGAGCACAACGGAGCAACACTCCAGACTGCAAGTCAAACTCGGCACCCACTTAAAGGAAACTGCAAGCAAAATCTAGGAAAAACTTGATGACAAAGATATAAACTTACACCACGTACAACAGCTGAACAGAAGCATGGATATGCATCACAGCTGCTTCCCTTGAAGTCTCAAACAGCTGAAGGAATCCCACCAACTCACGGAAATACAGACTAGTAAACATTATTTTGTTTAGGCTTAGCTACCTATAACACAAACAACACCACATAAGGCACACACACACACACACACACACACACACACACACACACACACACACACACACACACACACACACACACACACACACACACACACACACACACACACACACACACACACACACACACACACACACACACACACACACAAAACTTTATCTCCTCGCCTTGCCAGAGGCGGAAGGTAATTATTTATTTTCGACAATGAAGGTTAAATGTCAATAGTACTAACACTGTCAGGCTCCCGTTACTCAAAGAGTTGTATAAAATCACCAGGAATTGGCTAGAATAGAATACTTAAATTGTCCTTACCTAACTTTCACATCTTCACACATCCCCACTCTCACCCCACACCTCCACCTTCACCCCAGCCGTCACTGCATTCACTGTGCCCCTCCTCACTCCATACCACCACTCCCACTCGCATCTCTCTCAGTATCATTCCTCTCACCCGTCTTCACCGTTCTCACCCCAAACCACAACCCCTGCCCTCATCCCCCAATCTCCCTTTCCTATCTACATCTTCACCTCCCTCTCTTTCTTTTTATTTTTCTATAATAATAGTCTCACATTTATCTGACGCCACTACATCGATCCTCACCTTACCCACCACCCATCTCTCTGTCCCCCAGCTCACCCGCAACCCCTCCCTTTCCCCTTTCACCCCACAACACACTTCTCAGCCCTCAATCCACTTTTGCGCTCACCCCTCCACACACACTCTCTCACTATCCTCTCCTCTCAAATCCTTACCCAGCTCCCAACCTCACTGTTTTTTTACCCTTCTCCGAACCGCACGAACTCCCCCACCTTCACACACCCCACCAACCCAACTCCTGCCACACCAATTTCTCAATAATGCCGCACTGACACACGCAGACACCCACTAATGGACTAGTTTTTCCCTCCCTACATTACATTAACTCCAATTTGCCCGCCGGACCCTCTACCAGCACAAAGGAAAGGGAAAACACAAAAACAAAAATTCATCATCAGCATCATTCTCCAACCAAAAAAAATAAACAAAGAGAAAACAAACGAGGCTTTGTATCTACATCTGTCTACACACACACACACACACACACACACACACACACACACACACACACACACACACACACACACACACACACACACACAAGCCGATTAAACCATACCCGTTTTGCTTTACACGCAAGGATGTGAAAATAAGTTAAAAACAGCCGTGGCCAAAACAAGACAGCCTTTCCCTACATGTTTTTGTGTGTCTGTTTCAGTGTCATAAACAAATGAAATGGAAGAATCAAGCTCAGTTTGAATTTTTATCTGCATAATAATGACAATTTTATTACGTTCGCATAACTTTCTTACTACTCTTTTTGCTTTGATGTGGATTATATTTTTAGGTCTGAGTTGTAGGTATGTTCAAAGGATATTAAATAAGATTAATGTATTTTTCCACTACAACTTTCAACACATTACAGTATAAAAAAAAAGAAAATATTTATTGATTTATCCCCCTTTTAGGAAACTGCTCTGTTATGGATGAGTGAAATATACCTCTCCTGGTCTAAAGGAAATCTTCTGGAAATAATACAAATATAATGGAAAAGTCGTCATTATATATTGAAGGGCCAAAAGAAGAATGTCCTCCAGATGAGTTCAGTCCACTATTTTAAGCTTAAAAAAACAAAACAAAACAATCGTCTGGGTTTACGGACAGTTTGTAGCCTCTCAAATAAAAAGACAAAAAATAATAATAGTCCACCCAGGAGCATAAGAAGGTTTATTCAGAGCTTCTCAAAAACACCAGAAAAAAAAATCGACTAACGAGGGGTTAAATTCAGTGTATAAAATTTTTCTCCCACAAAAAAAATAAATAGATAAATAAATAGAATAAAAAGGGAAGAAGCCAGAATTCCACTGTCCCATTTCGTAACCCAGAAAAAAAAAAAAAAAAAAAAAAAACTGTGCCATTCCCTAGGCCAGACCGGGAATGGTTTGGTTGTGCCGTTCTTGTGATGCCAGTATTTTATTTTTATTTTTTTCTGTCTCTCTTTTAGCAGTATGTCCCATTTGACGATTTTGATGGATTTTTTTTTTGACTGTGTAAATATTGGCTGACGGCTGGAAGTGGTTGGCAGCCGCTCTGCGTGATTTGAGAGAGAGAGAGAGAGAGAGAGAGAGAGAGAGAGAGAGAGAGAGAGAGAGAGAGAGAGAGAGAGAGATTGTGACTATCAAATGAAAAGGTGTGAATATGTGTGCCCGAAAGAAAGGCTCTGTGTGTGTGTGTGTGTGTGTGTGTGTTATTTGGATGTGAGGGCTAGTTTTCATAGGGACTTATTTGCGTATACATATATAAATTGGAGAAAAACATTAACACAGGCAGATAGGCAGACATATACAATACATACATACATACATACATACATACAAATATAGATAGATAGATAGATAGATAGATAAGATAGATATAAAGTCACACAGGCTGAGAAAGAAAATCACACAACATCCCCAAAGACCCACAAACTGATATACAGACAGAAAGACATACAGACACACGAAGACAGACACACACACAACGGCACAGATAAAAACACAGATATATGGATATGTACGCACAGACAGACACATACACGACAGACAGACAGACAGAAAGACAGACAAATAGATACAAATATTTATGAAGAAACACAAATGATTGGAGAGACAAGCAAACATACACTGGCGAATAGACAAACGAAGAGATTGACAGTCAAAAACTAAATTAACTTGACGACAGCTAAGATTTAGCCTTGTGACACTAATAAATATTACACACACACACACACACACACACACACACACACACACACACACACACACACACACACACGCACACTCACACACGAGTTAAGATACGCTAGTCAACGACTGTGCATGCTCTCTCTCTCTCTCTCTCTCTCTCTCTCTCTCTCTCTCTCTCTCTCTCTCTCTCTCTCTCTCTCGCGATGGTGTACGTGTATAAGTTTTTCTCCCATATTTTCAGCCTGAGTAAATACCAAGAAATGTGTTGTGCTTTCCCACCGTATTCTCTCTCTCTCTCTCTCTCTCTCTCTCTCTCTCCTTTTCTCTCTGTGTAACTCTTTCTTTCTATCTGTCGTCTGTTCCTCAGATCTGTCTCCCTGTCTAACTTCTGTCTGTTTGTCTCTCTGTCTTCATAAATTTTTATCATTCATAATATTATCTCTTCCTGTCTGTCTACTTGTCTTTCTCTTTGTCGTATCTCCTTCTATATTAGTCTGTCTGTCTCTGCCAATGTCTGTATGTCAATGTGTCTCCCTGTCTGCGTACTTGTCTGTCTACCTACATATTTACTTGTCAGTCTACATGTCTGTCTCCTTTTCTGTGTTCCTGTCTGTGCCTCCTGTTTCTGTCATACACTTCCCTTACAGTCTCCATGTTTATTTCTCTGTCCCTCCCTGTCTGTTCTCCTATTCATCTGTCGTTCTGCCTTCCTGCCTTTCTCCCAGCATTTCTGTCTCTCCCTCTGCCTGTTTTCGTCTGCCTGTCGTTCTGTCCCCATGACCATCTTGTCAATCTCTTTTTGTTGTCACTGCCACTCTTCTCTTCGCCCCTAAAGTTTTATGTTTTTAGTTCTGCCCTTTTTGTCAAAATTTTACTTCTCTTTTTCTCTTCCATCACTGCCTATTGCCCCTCTGCCCTCCCCCTCTTTCTCGCTATCTGTCTACCTATCTATCTATCTATGTATCTCTACCTTCAACAGAAACGAAGGACGGCAGTTATGTGCGCAATGCTTGTCTCTGTCGTTTTTTCTTTTACTGTCATACCGCACGGATACAGTACGCTAACCGGGGAATTATGCTGATTGTACATATTATTTGCGTATACGTACTAAGTAAAATTTTTGGTCAGTGATGTAACTGTTTACTTGTCTATCTATTTGTAAATTAATCTATAATCGACCAACGTAATAGTAGTAGTAGTTGTATTGGTAGAGTAGTTAATGTTTCGAGCAGTAGTAGTGAAGCAGTTAATGGGCACAGTAGTAATAGTGAAGTAGTTAATGAGTCGAGTGGTAGTAGTGAAGTACTTGATAGGCTGTGGTAGTAAAAGAGGCAGTTGCATCCCTAGGCTTTTATTAACGTGAACCCAGTGGGCCGCAGGACACCTTTTGGAAGATCGGGGTCGGTGGGTGAGGGGAGGGCAGATGAGGAACGTTTGTACATCACAGCAAGCCCTCCGCCAGGGTGTGTCAGCGCTACCACGAGAAGGCGTCCCTCCCTTGTGCCTTAGTGTTGTAAACAGATAAATTGGTAAAAACTATATTCGTGTATTGGAACTGTGTTAACTGCGATGATATAACACGTCTGGGTTCGACTGCATTTATCTGATACAGTTTCACGTATCTGTCTTCCAACCAACGTATGGATTTTGCTTCTCTCTCTCTCTCTCTCTCTCTCTCTCTCTCTCTCAGACTTCCTAGAGGTTAACTACTTCGCATTCACCCTGGCAAGCAAGAGTTTTCTGCAAAGTTTTCTCCAGAGACGAAAGGATGGTTGCGAGTGTGGAAAAGGAGGCGTGAAAAAATTGGGGGGGAGGGGGGAAGGGAGTAGCGATGAAAGAATGAGATGATGAAGAAAAAAAGTGATAATAGGAGTAATAATAATAACAAAGACGATGATGGTGATAATGATGATGATAATAATAATAATAATAATAATAATAGCGCTTAGATTAATGCCTATGAGTTACAGAAGGGTCACTAAGACAGACAATATAAATCTGCAAAAATCCCAGCCTTCCCCAAACAACACCGTGGAACAGTCAAATTAACAATCCTACTCCCTATTCCAGTTCTAGGTACGGACACGCTTCTATAAGGAAGACATTGTTCGTATCCTCTTATATTCACGTGTTCTTGAAGGTCTCATGCCTGGCCTGAGAATCGAACCCTGGACTTGGCATTTGCTGTCCATTCGTCCCACCACCACCCCAAGTAAAAGATAGGATGATAAATAGGGAGAGAAAGGATAGAAGTTGGGAAGAAATGATGTATGAATGGAGAAAAAAGATAAAAAATTGGGGAGGAACGAAGATGACAGGTTGAAAAGTGTAAAAAATGGGGGAAGGAGAATTGTAGTAGTGGAAGAAACGACGACAAAGTGAAGAAAACAATGCGGAAAGTAGAAGAAAAATGGGAATGAAAGAAATGAAAAAATGGCTAGAAAATAAACGAAACATCAGAGAAAGCAGCAAAAATATTATTCAGGGAGAAACTATGAGAGAAAAGACACAAAAGATAAGAGATAATGATTTTTTTTAATTTGATATAAAACAAACTGTTGAGAAAATGAGGACACACTGGAAAATGAAAGGAGAAACGAGGAAAATTATGGGGAAAAACATGTGGCCAAGAATGTGGAATGCAGAAAGATAAGTAGAAGAGGAGTGATGATGGATATAGGGGGATAAGGAAGGAAGAATGGGGTGTGAGAGAGAGAGAGAGAGCGGAGAAACGACGAAAAATGTGCGGGAAGAGACGCGGTGAAAAGAATAGGAGAGATAAGCGATGGAAAAAAGAATGGTAGCGAGGATAATGGGAGGGTACGCGGGACTAATGGTAATGGTGATGGGGGTTGAATGGTGATGATGGTGGTGGTTGTGATGAGAGGGGGAAGTTGGGAGTGGAGGGGGTGTCACATTCCCGTTGACATATGAGGCTTCATAGCACTTCCTGTTTTTGTGATTTATTTTGTGCATTACGTCTTGAAGAGGGACGCCTTCACGTAGTGGCACCGATATAACAGGGCGACACCACAGCCTGATTACACAAACATCCCGCAACTCCCTTCCTATACCCAGAAAGGAGGACGGTGAGCAGCAGAAGGGCAACTTACTCTTGCACTTCAATTAATTCACATTCTGACAAGTCTGTGGCATACAGTTACTTGTATTACTATGTTATGAGTCCATATTATATTTACAAATCATAATAGATAGATAGATAAATAGACAGATAGACAGCTCTATGCGAGCCTGGGAATGGGAAATGATCTTGCAAGTTAAACTGAGGAAAAGCTGACGACAGATTAGGAAGTAGCAATGTCAAGAGATGATGAACTATAATATTCGCTTGTGTGGTATTGATGTCTAAATTAACCTTCTCGTGGTCGCGGTAAGTTTAGTATTTCATTTAACTAACGCCAGATTTCATTCAGTTGAAAGTTCATGGTTATTCAGTGGAGTTTGAGTGTTAATACTGTCTCCATATCCCTTCTCGTGGTCGAGACAACTCAGGTATTTTAGTATAGTTCCGCCAGACTATTTATTCAGCTGCGAGTGGGGCACAGGATCCATAGAGTGTTAATGTTAATATGATATTTATATGTTGCTAACATCGACACATTCTGCCTAAGTAACACAGATGATGCTTGGTTTAGTGTGCTAAGTAAATCGCTGAGAAAGACGTGGTTTTAACTGAAGAATATTACTCCTGACTTGACCAATTGCTCATTAGATTGTTGATAAACTTCTGGTGTGTGTGTGTGTGTGTGTGTGTGTGTGTGTGTGTGTGTGTGTGTGTGTGTGTGTGTGTGTGTGAAAAGAAGGATGTTGCGTGGTCACCTTAAGGAAGGTGTTCTTAAAGTAGTGCCTCGATACCCCCAGGAGGTATCGAAATGGGTTCTTGGGGGTATCCAGAAAGGCATCCTGAAAAAATAATCGTGTATGGTAGCTGCACAAAACAATTTGTGCATGATTGTTATTTTGTTGAAAACCAAAATAAATGCCCTTAGAATTCAGGTGTTTGTTCATGGCCATTGTCTTGTCTTTTTTGTAGGAAATTGAAAATGAAAGAGTAAAAATATTAGAGTGGATATCCGGCTGACGCAGAGTTGAGCCTGGGGATATCGGGGCCGAAGTAATTAAAAAACCAGTGCTTTAAAGGGATGACATGTGGATACAGAAATTAGCACATCAGCCTCCAGGACAACAGTAATGAGAGAGCGCAGCAACACTGGCAAAAAGGAAGAGACTAAACGAACTCGGCCAGCTAAAGGGAGTTGCTAAGACAAAAATAGCTTGGTGTTAGATGGAATGGAATATTACCTGTCGCAACCATGAGAGTGTTATGGTCCAGCATTAACACTTTCAAGTTTCGATGACTCACTCTGTGCTGAATAAAATCAACTGGCATCAGCTGGGAGAGAATACTATACAGTAGTTGTCTCGACCGTGAAAAGGATAACCGTGCCAGTTTTTGAACTTATACTTACCCTCAGAGGAATAAAATCGTCTGGCGTTAGTTGGACTGCAGCACTAGTTGTTCTGGCCAAGAGAAGGTTAAATATACGGGGTTTCATGTAAGCAACATAAGATCGTCAAACGGAAGCAAGGAATAATCAAACATAGGCATCATGCTATTGAAGAGTTTAAATTATATGGTATGTAAACTGGAGAATGGGTGGAAATACGGGTTGGGATGACGATGATGATGATGATGATGATGAATATTAATTAGGTGGGAAAGAGGTGCGACGGAATCTTATAAGCAGAGAACAACACTCGGCGCCTAGTGATGGACGAGGAGATGGAGATAGTGGTCTGGGTGTGGTCTGTGGTGGTGGCTGTGTGGTTTGACTGTGGTTTGCGGCGTGGTGGTGGTGACGGTAGTGGTGCTAGGCTGGTGTGGTGGACTTATCAACGGAGGAGATTTGGAGAGAGAGAGAGAGAGAGAGAGAGAGAGAGAGAGAGAGAGAGAGAGAGAGAGACAGACAGACAGACAGACAGAGACAGAGATTTTGTGTGTGTGTGTGTGTGTGTGTGTGTGTGTGTGTGAGTGCGCGCCTTCAGCTACGTTTTCCACTATTTTTCCATATTTTTGGTGAAGATCCTTTTCGAATCTAAAGTAATACGTGGTGGCGCGTAAACAGCTCTCCGCTACATGCTCGCCTGATGTTACGGGTTGCAGAAATGGCTCAGTCTGCTGGTGTGGACGTGGGTATGGGAGTGTGAGTAAGGAATTAAAACATGATACAAGTTAGACACTGATAACGCTGACGAAGGAGTGCCCACAAGAAACGAGGAAATACCCGGCGTAGAGGAAGAGGAGTGTTTGTAGTCTTTGTACATTCTTGTTGCCACCAGACGATTTTCTCTCTCTCTCTCTCTCTCTCTCTCTCTCCAGACTTGCTATTCCACTCCCCTCCACATTTTTCTTTAGTGTTCTCTCCAATTACCTTTTTCCGGATTCTCCTCCTTCCTTCTCCTCTCCCTTCCTCCCAATTTCTTCCTTCTAGTGAAAGTGGATTGCGTGGTTGCGTGAGGCTGTGGTTATTGTGGTTGTGGTGGTTGTGACTGCAGTGGCGGTGGATGTGGTGGTTGGATGTGCTGGTGTTAGTTTTTGTGGTTAGGGGCCGTGGTGGTTGATGGTTGTAGTGGTTGTGGCTGTGGTGGTGGTGGTGGTGATGTGGTTGTAGTGGTGATTGTGATGGCTATGGATGTGGTGGTGGTTGTGATGGCTATGGATGTGGTGGTGGTTGTGATGGCTATGGTTGTGGTGGTTGTTGTGATGGCTGTTGTTGTGGTGGTGGTTGTAATGGTTGTGGTTGTGGCTGTGATTGTGCTGGTGGTTGTGGTGGAGGTGGTGATTCTGATGGTGGCGTTGATGGTTGTGGTTATGGTTGTGGTGGTGGTGGTAGTTTTGATTTTTGTGGAGTGTGAGGCTGTGGTAGCGAATGAAAGTGGTGATTGGCTGTGGTGGTTGAGGTTAGTGGTGGTATAGAGAATGTTTGTGGTGGAGATGGCTGTTGTGGTTGACTGCGGTGGTTGCTGGTTGCTGTTGAGAAGGCTGGTCGTGGTGGTATTTTTTTTGTGGTATATTTTTGTGGTGGTTGACTGTAGTGGTTGTCGTTGTGTGTGTGGTGGTGGTTGTGGTAGCGGAGATGATATGGTGGTTGCAATCGAGAGGGTTGTACTGGTGGTAAAGATCGTTGTGTGAGATTGATGGTAATATTGTTGGTGGTATGTGTGGTGATAGTTGTTGCGGTAATGGTGGTAGTTGCGTTGGTTGTGGTAGCGGGGATAGGGGTGATTGTGTGTAGCCTTGATATAATGGTAGTGTTGGTGGTAGTTGTAGTGGATGATGGTGGTTGTTAAAACGTTACTCTGGTTATGGTAATGGAGAAGTGATGGTGATTTTTTCAGTAGTGGTTGGTTGTAAAATGACTGTAGTGGTGGTGCTGTTCATTATAGTGGGTGTTATGGTGGTACTGGTTACGTTGTTGATGCTGGTGGTAGTGGTGTTGGAAGTAGTGGTAGCGATGGTAGGGGTGGTAGCAGAATAAGCGATTGTGGAGGAGACTGTGGTTAGTGATCGTTATTTCGTTGCTGGTAGTGACTGTGGTAGATGTGTGGTAATTGTGGTGGAAGAAGTGGAAAAAGGATTTTTTGGCTGCAGTTGTAGGATTTGTTGTGCTGACAGTACTGGAGGTGGTAGTGAAAGACGCTGTGGTATCAACTGTGGTGGTGGTAGTGGTGGGTGTGGTGGTGGTGATGACAGTTGTGGTGGTGACATGTGAGGTGGTGGTGAGAGGTGTGGTTTGGTGATATGTTTTGGCGATTAGAATGGTAGTGGTGACAGGCTTGGTGATGGTGACAGGTGTGGTAGTGGTGACAGGTGTGGTAGTGGTGACAGGTGTAGTGGTGGTGACAGGTGTGGTTATAGTAACAGACGTGTTGGTGGTAACAGCGGCGACAGTTGTGTGGTGGTGGCATGAGGTGGTGATAGATGTGGTGGTGGTGAGGTGGTAGTGATAGCTGAGGTAGTGACAGGTGTGTAGGATGTGATACAGTGGTAACAGGAGTGGAAGCGGTGAGGCTGCTGGCAAGTGTGGTGATTATAGTTGTGATGGTGACAGGTGTGGTGGTGACAGTTGTGGTGGTGATAGTGACAGGTGTGATGGCGACAGCTGTGGTGGTGCTAGTGACAGGTGCTGTGGTGACAGGAATCCGACAGCTAACCACAGACAGGTCAAGTAATATCCCAAGTGGTCGCAGTCTTGTGGCGTGACCCTGACCACAGCCGAGGCTAGTGTGTGTGTGTGTATGTGTGTGTGTGTGTGTGATTAGTCTGTCTATCTGTATATCTATTTATGTCTGTCTGTCTGTCTGTTTGGCAGTCTATCTACACACACACACACACACACACACACACACACACACACACACACACACACACACACACACACACACACACACACACACACACTTGGAATGCTGTTGATATTTACCCCTTTTTGAACTTCCTATTTGCTTGTCTCTGAATCCTGTCTCTCAGAATTTAAAAAAAGGATAGAGAGTGATCAGGCATAGAGATAAATGAAAATATCCATAATCTTAAGTGACCAAAATATCTAATAATCAATGCTGCTGCTAATGTTAAAGTCTCTCTCTCTCTCTCTCTCTCTCTCTCTCTGTATATATTCTTTCTTTTATAATCAAAGTCAGCAGTTTTCTCCATTCACGGGTAAAATTTCCATAACTTTTTGTCTCTCTATATTTTCCAGGCAGCTACGCGTCCTCGGAGCTAAACCACCTTAACTCTTATACTTCCTCGCCTTTCCTCTCTCTCACTTTCTTTCCTATTTTCCTCTCCTCCTTTCCTCTCTTCCTCTGTCTTTCCCATTCCTATTGTCCTCATCTCCTTTCCCTCTTTCTCCTCTTTCACTTTAACCTTTATGCTTTTCCACTTCCCTTTCCTACTCTTATTTCGTCTTTCCTTTCTCCTTTTCTCCTTTGCCTCATATTCATCTTCATCTTAACTTTCATACTTTTTCACCTCCTCCATCTCCTCCTACCCTTCCTCCACATCTTCCTCCTCCTCCTCCTCCTCCTCTCTGTCGTCTTTCCCCTCTTCCTCTTTTCATTCTTTCCTCCTCTTTCTTCCTCTCTTCAAACTTCTCCGTCTCTTCCTTCTCTCTCTCTCTCTCTCTCTCTCTCTCTCTCTCTCTCTCTCTCTCTCTCTCTCTCCCCCCTCTGGTGTCTTCTTTTTCTCTTGACCTAACTTTTCTCTTCCCTTCTTTCTCTCACCCTTCCGCTCTTCTTTCTTCTGTCCCACTTTCTTCTCCATCCATTGCTCATTCTCATCCTCTTCATCCTCTTACTCTCTTTTTCTTCCTCCTCGCCCTTTCCAGACTTTATATTTCACTTCCACTCCTTCCAAGTTTGATTGTAATCTCACAGCTCGCTCTTCCTTTCTCTCTCTCTCTCTCTCTCTCTCTCTCTCTCTCTCTCTCTCTGTCTTGCTTTACATCTCTGTTATTTTCCACCTCTCATCCTTCTCTTCCTTGTCCTCTCCCTCTTTTTTCTTCCGTCGCTCCTCCTCCTCCTCCTCCTCCTCTTTTTCTTGTTCTCTTCACCTCCCTATCCTTTCTCTTTACTTTCTTCTCCCTCTTCCCCTATCAACTCTCCATTTCATTTTCACTCCCTCAAGTTTCATTTT
The DNA here is from genome assembly GCF_032717465.1 of Coenobita brevimanus. Classification (NCBI taxonomy): domain Eukaryota; kingdom Metazoa; phylum Arthropoda; class Malacostraca; order Decapoda; family Coenobitidae; genus Coenobita; species Coenobita brevimanus. The sequence goes on along the minus strand of NC_136999.1, from coordinate 5,541,477 downwards.
ACTCCCGCATCTCACCTTGCCTCTCGTCTCCCTCCTTCCTTCAAGCGTCTCTCACCCCTCTCCTCTTTCTCTCTTTCCTCCTGGTCTCTTTCCCTCCCTTTTCTCCCTTTTTTTTCTCTCTATCCTCTTAGTCTCTTCTCCTCCCTCCCTTTCCTTCTCCTCTCTCGACGCCTTTCTCTTCTCCGTCTTGTGTCATTCATATTCACTTCCTCCCCCGCTCTCCTCCCTCCTTCCTGTCTCTCTTTCCTCTCTATTTTCTTCCGTCGTCCATCCCTCACCCTTTTCCTGTTTCTCTCTCTCCTTTTAGTCTCTTTCCAACCCTCCTTTTCCTTATGCTCTCTCTCTCTTCATGCCATCTCTCTTCTCCGTCCTCTCTGTCTCGCACATACTCTTCTTCCTCCCTTTTCCTCTCTCTCTTTCTTGTTTCTCTTTCCTCTCTCACATGTTTTTGCCTCCCCTTTTCTCTCGATCCTTCTTGTCTTTTTCCTCTCCCATTTCTCCATCGCCTCCCTCTTTTTCGTCTCTCATTCCTCTCTCTTTTCTTCCTCTCCTCCCTCTCTCTTTTCTTCCTCTCCTCCCTCTCTCTTTTCTTCCTCTCCTCCCTCTCTCTTTTCTTCCTCTCCTCCCTCTCTCTTTTCTTCCTCTCCTCCCTCTCTCTTTTCTTCCTCTCCTCCCTCCTCTCCAACATTTCACTAGACACTCTCCACAAGTTTGATTGTAATCTCTCTCTCTCTCTCTCTCTCTCTCTGCTTTACTTTTCTGTTGCCTTCCGTCTCTCACCCTTTTCTTCATTGTCCTCTTTCTTCTTTCCTTAATCCTTCTTATTTCCCTCCTCCCTCTCCTTCGTCCTCTTCCTCTCCATCTCTTTCTTTTTTCCTCGTCTCCTCTGTTTTTTCTTACTCTTCTCTTTCCTACATCTTCACACTTTCTCATTTCTCTCTCTCTCTCTCTCTCTCTCTCTCTCTCTCTCTCTCTCTCTCTCTCTCTCTCTCTCTCTCTCTCTCTCTCTCTCTCTCTCTCTCTCTCTCTCTCTCTCTTCGTCGTCCTTGACTCTTTCACAATTCTCCCTCCTTCCTCTCTTTTTCTTTTCTCATCTCTCCTTCCCCTCTTCCTCCCTCCCTCCTCTCACTCTTCTCATCTCCCCCGTCTCTCACTTTATTCCCTCTCTCACCCTTCTCGCCCTCCTTTATCTTCTCTCCCTGTCTTTATTTTTCCCTCCCCCCCCCTTTCTCCACTTCCAGCTCCACATTTCACTCCCAGTCCCCAAAGTTTGATCGTAATCCCAACTACGTTTCCACCATCAACTCTGAGATCACCCACACCACTCTCTACAACCACAGACGGAGCTGGACATGTACTGGACGCCTTTAAGCGGAAATGGGGCAGTGATGATGATGATGATGATGGTGATGATGAATGTTATGGTGGTGATGATACTGGTAATGGTGAAGATGGTGATTAGATGATGGTGATGGTGCTGGTGGTTGTGGTGATGGCATACGATGTTGAAGATGAACGTAAATGGTGATGGTATGGCTGATTATGATGATGATGATGATGGTGATGGTATTGGTGGTGACGATAGCGGTGATGACGGTGACAGAAGCGGCATGTTAATGATGAATGATATGGTGATAGTAATGCTGATTATGACGGTGATAAGAGTTGATGGTGGTGGCGGTGGATATGGTGGTGGTCATGGTGATGGTAGTGATGGAATACGACGTTGATATGGTGATGGTGTTGTTATGATGGTGATGATATTGATGATGGAGATGGTGATGGTGATGATGACAGTGACAGACTTGATGATTATGGGATAGCTGATATTGATGGTGATGGTCGGGGTGATGGAAGATGATGTTTGTGATGAATGTAAAAGATATTGGTAGGGCTGATTATGGTGGTGCTGGTGGTGGTGATGATGTTAGTGGTAGAGATGGTGATGGAGATGACTGTGGTGGTGCTGGAAGATGATATTGAAGAAGAAAGTGTTTATAATATAGCTAATTATGATGGTGAAAATGCTTGTGATGGTAATGGTGATGGATTACGATGTTGCTGATGTATGTAAATGGTGATGACAGAGTTCATATTGATGGTGATGAGACTGGTAATGGAGATGGTGATGTTGGCAATGGTGACATACTTGATGATGAATGTTATGGTGATGGTATAGCTGATTATGATGGTGATGTCGGTGATGGTGGTGATGGAAGACGATACTGATGATGAATGTTAGAGTGATAAGGTGACTGATCATGATGGTGGTGGTGTTATTGATTATGATGGTGATGGTGTTACTGATTATGATGATGGTGATGGTGTTACTGATTATGATGATGGTGATGTTCAAGAACACAAAGAAAAGCAAACAGCAACGGAGCCCTTTCTGAGCTATTAATGATGGTGATGGTGGTTATGGTGGTGTTGATGAAGGAAGACTATGTTGATGATGAATGTTATGGTGATCGTATTGTTGACCGTGATGGTGATGCTGATTGGTGTTCGTGTGAGAGGAAAAATGGTGATTATGATGTTCAGGATGATGATGGTGAAGGTGATGATGATGATAATGAAGTTGATGATGGAAGACGATGTGGATGATGAATGTTATGGTGATGGTATTTCTGACTATGATTGTGATGATGTTTAGTGATCGTGTGGGAGGAAAAATTGTGATGACTGTTCAAGACGGTGATGTAAGAAGATAATGATGGTGATGAATAATGTGATGGTATTGTTGATTATGATGGTACTGATGGAAATAGTAATGGAGGATGATGGGCATGATGGTATATTTTGGTGATGATGGTGATGACGTTGATGACGGTGAGAGAGGAAGATAGTGATGACTGTAACCGTGACCGTGATATTGAATTGGTTGGGTTTAGTGTTGATGGTAGTGAGAACATATGCGATGATAGTAATGGCAATAACGAATGTGACAAAGGTACTGGTGTTAATGTAATTGGTGATTATCAGTTATTTGTGTACCATAGGGATTTTATAATACCTATACATAAAAGCAGACAAGCATGCAAGCCATATATTCATTGTGATTTTCTTTCCTTATCGCCACTGTTTAGGTTACTGTACACCTGTGGGCTAAAGGTAAGATAACCAACATACTTCCTTTGGTGTTATTACATGATCGAAACCCCTCCAGTCACAGCTAAGAGTTCAAACGCACGAGCGTAAGACAAAGTCTTACCGGTAGCTCTTATTGTGGCATTCTTATTACCAAAAAGGTTCCTCATTTTCTCTTTCTTGTTTGTCTTTGATTTTTTTAACTACTACTCCCATAGTTCCACATATGAAGGGGAACAACTGAATTTGAGATAAATAAGCCCATGAATGGATTCATATGAACATGACTGTCTAAACTTTTCAAAACTTTCTAAGTGATAGAAAACTGGTCAATTCAAACAAAGTTCTCGAGCTGTGCTTTTCACTCCTCATTGTTGAATATCTATAGATGAATGTTAGCTTAATAACAAATAAAGGGTAAAAATTTCTGGATATTGACGTGCCGTACTGAAGAGGATTTGTTTTCATTTAACATGAATTCCGAATCCCTTCCAGCACAGATCATAGTCATGTGTAATCAGATTAAGAGATTGATTTGATTAGTAACCAAGGAGACTCATTTTTTCCTCATAACTAAAGCTTATTGAAATTCCTGCAACCACGACTTAGTAATCAACGTCTATGAATGACCAAGTCCCCGTGGATGAAAAACCGATTATATTTATCAAGAGGGTACAGGTTACTTGGGGTGCAAGTCGAAGCAGATTACTAAGAAATATATACGGTCCGATTTGTTGTTCGAGAAATAGGTAACAGTTTCAATACATCGCGCACCACCGATAAAACCCAGATGTTCCAATGGAGGTACGCGAGAAGATAAAAGTATTACGCAGAAAACAACACTTAATATTCGATATGACCAGTACAGAATAGGAATATGACGTGTAAGGATTTTTTATGTGTGTGTGGGTGTGCGTACAGTAGCTACATTTACTTTGGATGTGAATGCATATGTTACTAGAAGGCAACACAGTTCATCATCATGAAGGCAGAGCTATTAACGTGAGCTAGGAATAATGGGCACTTTGAGATACCTGTCGTCTTTGGCGTCAAATTGTATTCTATTGTGGAATGAGCACCACCACTTATTGTTTTGATCGTGTCTGTATACAGTACAAATTGGGAGTCTCTGCACTAGGCCATTATTGGACATATATTCAGTGTAATACCTCCTGTAGGCCCTTAGTAACTGGGGTAATGACCAGAATCTTATAACCTCCGCTCCAGTTGTATACCAAAGCAGTGGTAATTGATACGCCTCTGCGGGTGAGGAACCGTGTGTGGCTCAAGGGCTGACGCTTCATCATTATATTATACGAGCACACAGGTCAATATGGACATGTTAGGAGGTTGCTACTTCAGACATTTATTATAAATACCTGAAGTACATGAACAGTCAAGACAAAACAAAGAAGTTCTTAAGAAGATGAAAAATTTCTGAAGAAGAAGAGGGAAGAGACGAATGAGTTATTATGAAGTAATAATAATAATAATGATAATAATAATAATAATAATCTGTATTGTAATGATCCGATTTCTGTATGTTCGTTTGTTTGTTACCGTAACACTGAAAACGGAGCAATGTAGTGCAATTTTTGTTAGGGCAAGATACCTCTGAAATGCTCTAACATGAAGAATAAAACAATTTTCAGTCCAATCGGGCCACCGGTTCCCGAGTTATGACTCATTTATAGCCTTTTCCTTCAAGTTTCGTATTTGCTTTTAGTGGAGTGCATGGATTCGTCCTTCATCCGGCACTGAAATTACCAACATGACAGAAGAGAGAAGAGTGGCTCTCGCCTCTTCTTCCCTCCTTATAATCTTAGAATTGTATGCTATAATGCTATAGCATAATTTATAAGTATCAATGTATATTTCGCACGAAACAATCTGACGCCATAGACGATGTATATTTGCAAAATCCCAGAAGATTCTACCCCACGTTTATAATTCTGAATTCTATAGGATGGTGTATACATATTGCCTGGTTGAAGTTTCTAGCCAGTACAGTTAACCTGTGCATATGAAAATGAAATTCAGTCACCTCGGAACATCAAGACCTATATAGTTCATTTTAGGATATTACTGGACCTCTCATGTGTACATTTTTTTTCAAAATCAACTAATTGCAACCACCACCACCTTCCATCATAAAATTGTTCACCACTTCCATACCTTGTAAACCACAATAATAACACCACCTGATACAATTGCACATACGCTCTATTGTGTTGGTTTATCCTTGCTACTGCCAGACTATATTAGCTGTGGAGAGATTTTTCGGACTACGTGGATTTGATTATGTATTCATAAACCTCTTCAATAAAAGATGTCTCTTAAGTTGAATGAAATCGTCAAAGGATGGTAAATATAGCATGAAAACTATACTCTGTGTGGAGAGGGATTACGCAAGTTACACTGAAGTGCTTTAGATTAATTGTTGTTATGATTCCAGGTTCATCTGAAATGTGAATCCGATGGACTGTAGGCTAAAGCTGTCCTTCTGCTATTCAAGAACTCCTTTTGGGGGATAGGTAAATTGCTGAGGGGCGTTTACATTACCGGACACTAGGTCCACTCATGGTCATATATAGACCATGAGTCGTCTCAGTTATATCAGTGTCACCATGTGAAGGATACAATAAACCTTTCCAGGCAATATAATTTCTAACGAGAATTACGTCTCCGTATTAAAGATGATTAAGCAGATTAAAGTACAATGGCTTAGGTTAATTATAGATTTAACTACCTCTCGTTCCATCACTACCGCTTGCCACCAGCACCATCCGCTGTAAACCACAACGATAAAACTACCAGCTATAATTGGGGACACGCAGGCCATTCCGCACACCAAACTGATTGCTCATTTAATTAGCCGACTCGGAATATTGTTGCCATTCCATTATTGTTGAGGCGATCCGTGGCATTTCATATCAGGCGTTTCAGAGCCAGAGGGGCGGATCAACCAACCATGTAGCCATCCTCATTTAGGTTGCATGTTAATTCCTTCACTACAAGAATAATGAATGACTGATGAAATACAAAACATGGCAGCACAACACCGGAGGTCATCTGTTCCCCTAGGACTTTTTTTTTTTTTTTAGTTCTTGTTACTATCAGTCTGTTTCATTCAGCTTAAGGGAGACTTTTCGAACTAGAGGTGTCCCATTAACCCCGTTTCCCTAAAAGAGATTTCCCCAAAGTCCAGTAACATTTGGTGGTGGCAGGAAGAAACTAAAATACGTCATAGGACTGAGGAGGTTAATTAGTGATTATCATGTCATTTTACATTGTTAAGAGAATCCGTAGCATTTCACATGAGGCTTTTCGAAGTCACAAACGCTGATCAACGAACTACCATCATTAGTTTGAGTCTCGTATTGATACGCTTTGCTCGAGGATGCAGTTCTTAGTTTCTTCATGGCTTAATCCAAACAATTATATTCAGCTTAGGAGAGACTTGGAACTGGAGGAGTTAGGTAAGGCTTTTGTTAAACTCTAACGATCAGCTCAGTTCCAGTATTATGTTCCAGGTAACGTCAGATGAGTACGTTTAGCTGAGTTAGTATAGGAACCTGAAAGTGTTAACGCTTGTGCCACGAAGGCTTTCACGGTAGGGGGAACTCTAGCATTCTCTTCCAGCTAATGCCAGATGATTTAAGGCAACTAAAAGTAAGACATAGGAAGTTCATAAGGTTAAATAGTGAGGATAAGTAGCATACCACAAACCTGGGGGGGCTAAATATTTCCTATTTTGAAGTCAGACAAATTAAATAATAGTATAACTGACTATTGCGATGATATTCAGGAAAAGCCAAAACTATAGCCTTAATTAACTCAGATTTCCTCTTAATTCATTTGCCCTCCAGATTATGTGGATCTTCAGATAAAAGTTTCCTGCATAGTGAAATCAGTTGTATATTTACTTGGAACTGAAATAACTTATCTGTAAATTCGACGCTTAAGCTTCTTAGTCTGGAGGAAGACAGAGATCGAAGCTGACTGTTGCCATGATGATCGTCGTCTTGTCATAAGGCATTAATTTAATCTTTCGCTTATAATGATAATAATAATAATAATAATAAAATATAACAATACTAATAGTCGCCCCGGTCATGACAGCTTTAAAATAATCAAATGGCTAATTACAGAGATATATACATAATATATGCAGAGCACCAATAACAGAACCAATTATCTCAGAGTCCCTTTTGGCTGATTTGCCCTTCTGGCTCTGTGGACCTTCATCATATTAGTGTCCATGGATGTTGACGGTGAAACGGCGACAGTGCAACGGGATTCCATTAACACGACAGGCTATTATAATCCACGTAATATGTCTTCTCCTCCCTCCTACCTCTTCCAGTGTCCTACATCTTTCTCCTCCCTTCTCACCTTATTCCTCACCACTACGACCCTCCTTCACTACTATCCTTCCACCTCCCCCATCCCCCTTCATCATTCCCTTTCTTCCTCACCCAATGCTCCAACACCCCTTTTCCTCTTTCGTACCCTTCCACCTTACTCTATCCCCTATCACCCCCTCTCTCCCTGTCTCCTGTCCTTCCGTCTCTCCCATCCCTCTCTTCCCACCCCTCACCACCTCTTCCCCCATCCCTGTCTCCTCTCCCACCCCTAACGCCGGAAGAATTAATTAAGATATCTTCTTGCAGGATTTTCTGGGGGGAAATGTACCAGAGGAAGTATACAGCGTGTAACTGCGTACTCAGAGAATATTAACACTTCAGGCAGTCGTTATTACGTGATGCAAGAATTTGAAAAAAAAAAAAATGTCCTCGCGTTCGAGGAAATAACACTTTCTCCCTCATGGATGCACTGAGTTATATTATGCTGGCAAACAGATGATTTTGTTAATTTGTGGGAAACCCAAGTGTTGACACCTATCTCAAGTAACTCTTGGACTTCTTTTCCAATCCCTTAAGTAAAGTAACCTGCAGTAACCTGAACAAATTACTCAATTGCATCAGTAAGAATGAACGGGTAATGGAGCAGATAAAGCGACGAAAAGTAAGAATAATAACAGTAAGAGTACCAATTTTTAACCCCAAGTTCCTCCTGACGAGTCATGACCCCTCGCCCGAGGATGCAACCACTGTTTCAATTCCCTTGAGGTTTCGGCGAATCCGTTGATCCAGCCCTGGAGCTCTCATCGTCCCTGTATTGACGTCTCAAGGGTGTAGTTCCAATTAAGCACTTGAATTCAGTGGGCTTTTTTAGTTTCAGGCGATTCGCCCACTAAACGAGGCGAATGATTTGTTTTGCACTACGTGTGTATGGGGGTGGGGGGAATAGAATAACTCAGTTTTATTCAGTTTTAACTAAACTTACTAGAAAACTCTAGGGTGAGCCAAAAGGGTTGGCCTGCGGTTTTTTATAACAAAAGGTCAAAGGTCAAGGTCACCTAGCGAGGTAAGCTTAAATATTTTCCATCCAGTGAAACTCAAACTTTGTACAGTGTTGATGGGTATGACGTGAAAGATGGTATTCATTTCTGAGAACACCGTCAAATGCTAAGGTGATAAGTCTTTTTGTGAACAGAATAAATAAAAGAGTTATGATTTGATTTTGACCGAACTTGTAATCTTTACTGATACTGATTAATAAAAAAATAATAATAATAGTAATAATACTAATAATAACAATATTCTCATTCTTATTAATTCCGGGTACGCCATTTAAATGAAGGTGATAAGTGGTATCAGGGCCATGAGACGTCAGTAAAGTGGCGATGAAAGCACAAGAACTGAATACAGAGACCAACTATGGGCAAAAAAGGTAGAGAATCGATGTGACCTCTGCCAAAGCCCTCTTGCATTTTATGGAGTCCCTGGTGCTTTCACAGCCACTTTATCAACGTATCAAGGGCCCCAAGCCACTTAAGCCCATCGATCAGGCCACTTTGTATTTTCTCGGGTATTGCCTGTAGGTTTTATTCAAGTTGGGAATAGAATGTTGTAGTGAAGGAATTAGTGAAAATTATTTCTCGGCGTTCCAGTTCGATAACCCTCACATAACCTGGGTTGGGGAGAGAGAGAGAGAGAGAGAGAGAAAGAGAGAGCGAGAGAGTCCAGTATATAGGAGTTAAGGCATATAAAAAGAGAAGGGAAAAGAGCTAATAAACTATAAATAGAAGACAAAAGAAAGTTATTAAAAATGGAGATAAAAAGACAAAAAATAGAAGCATATAAAAAGACGAGCAGGAAGTAAATAATAAAAACAGATAAAGACTAGAATATAGAAATAAAGTACATAAAATGACTAGAAGAAAATAATGAAAAGCTGATAATAAGAATAAAAAGAGGCAATAAAATTCAGATATAAAGACGAGAAAGAAAACAAAAAGATGGTAAAGCAAGAAAGAATAAACAAAAAGATGGTAAAGCAAGAAAGAATAAAATATTAATAAACAGATTTTAAAAACCAGGAAAGAAGAAAAATAAAGCAGATAAAACATGAACGAAGAAAAAATAAACGAAAAACATGAAAAGGTAGGAAACAAGAAAATAATAAAGAGTAGAAATTAAGAAAATAAAATGAAAAGAATGGAAAAAAGGAACAAAATCGCATGTAAAAAGACAAGAAGAAAATAATAAAAGCAGATAAAAGGCACGTAAAAAAAAAAAATTAAAAAGCACGAGAAACAGGAAAGAAAAAATAAGAAAAAACAGGTAAAAAGACAAGAAAGAGGAAAATAATGTAAAGACGGTAAAAAGAGAGGAAAGAACATAATAAGGAACAGATAAAAGACAGGGAAGAAAATTATATAAAGCACATAAAAACACAAGAGGAAGAACATAAAGAACAGATAAGAGAACAGAAGAAAAAATAGTAAAACGAAGATAAAATAAAATAAAAAATATATAAAAAAAGCATATGAAAAACAAGAAACAGCAATATGATGAAAAGCAGATAAAAACAAGACATAGGAAACTGATATAAAGACATGAAATGAGAAATAAAAAACAGATAAAAATACAAGAAGGAAGAAAAGTAGTATTAAAATCAGAAAAATTATTAACTTCCTACTCATTACTAGTCACAACCCTTCACGTGAACAGGTATGAGCCATGAACCCCTAGTGGTTTTTGAGAAATGAAAAGCGCCATAAAAAGTCTTGATTATGACAAAAAAAAAATTAAGTCCACCGGCATAGAATTGAAAAAACAGACAAGGAAGTAAGGCTGACAGTATATTAAAAGAAAGAACGAAGAAAAAGGTGTCTTATTTCCCCTACCCAGAACCTCCTTAGAAGTCCTGATCCCTCGCCTCAACTGCCTATCCGGCCATGGTGCTCTCATCGCCTTTACTGACGTGTCCAGGGCCTAATGCCAATTAACATTTTCAGTCCGGGGAAAAAAAAAAAAAAATCTTGCTATATCCTTGCGATTTTATTCAGTTTAGATTACCTTTTTTTTTTTTTTTTTTTTTTTTTTTTTTTTTTTTTTTTGAGAATTAGATACAGCCTCCATGAAGTGTCTCAGTTTTAGGTGGATTTCCTATCAGTATGTTGAAACCAAAATTACAGTATAATAACATCTAAGTGAGGTGGTTAGTACGCAGGGGAAAAAAATCACTTACTTCCCTATCTTATTACAAGTCATGACCCCTGGCTTAAGCTGATCTAAGTCGGCCACTGCCAAGACGTCTTTGTAGTTTCTGTGAGTCTTTTCAACAGCCCCTGGTGTTCTCATTGCCTCTTTATCGGCGATTTGATGATCTGGTGCCATTACCTTCAGTCCGACGATGATTTTTGCATTTCATTATACACATTAACTCTGTCCTATTTTTTTTTTTTTTTAAGTTTGTTTTTGCTATATCATGACGATTTTATTGTTTGAATTGTAAGAATTAGGTACCGCCTTCAGTAATCCCTTCAGTGATGGATGGATAGACAAACACTCGACCGGAAGCAAAACGACAGTACAAAAATATTTGAGCGAACTAGTTAATGAGAAGGCAAAAATAACTGGTAAATTAATAAAAATAAAGAAATTAAGGGGAAAATTTATTACCCTCCTTCCATTTACAAAACTCGACCCTTCGCTTGTGATTAACTCAGTATGGCCAATGATGTAATATCCTTGTAGTTTCTGAGTCTCATCTCTGATCCTTGTATTCTTATAGCCACTTTATTGACGCCTCTTAACACCTTCACTCCAAGGACTTATTTATTCTTGCTAGTTACATACGATCTTATTCAAGCTGAGAAAGACTTTTGTACTGAAATAGTTTATGAAAAGTGTCTCGTAAAGTAAGACCCTCTCAAATTAGCAAGATTCAAACAGACATCAGTGTGTTCAGAGGGTTATGAAAGAAATGAAACAAACGGAATAAGAAAAAAGTCTTTAATTCCCCCATCGGCATCTCTTTACAAGTTATGATCCGATCTCGGTGAGGCCAACAATATAACTCTCTTTTGGTCCCGAAGTGTACCTTTCTCCTCCCATACTATTATTCCTGTCTCCACCCATACTACTCTTTTTCCTGACGTCTCGATGACCAGTACCTTTTATTCTTGCTACTTCCAGGCGATTATATTCATTTTTGGACACGCCTCTCGAATGAACGGTTTAATGAGGGGTATATCTAACTCCTCCAGCTGGAAAAGACTCCCCTAAACGGAATGGTGACCTTTAACTGTTGCAAGGATATAGCAAGAAAGACATCACTGTCTTCAAAGGGCTGAGAAGCAGGTGAAACAAGAAATAAAGAAGAAAATAAGAGGGATAAAGTAAGAAGAAAATAAGAGGGATAAAGTAAGAAGAAAATGCCACTTACTTCCCCCCCCCCATCTCTTCATAAGTTAACGACCCGTCACTTGAGCTGACTCGACCACTGTTCTAACCCTCTAGTTGTTTCCGAGAGTCCCTAAATCCGGCCCTGGTGCTCTCATCGACACTATTGACATTTCGAGAGCCTAATATCAACCTCCAAACAATATCATCCAGTTTAGGAAAGTCTTCATGCAATGTACTAAAGGAAGTAGTGAAAAGTCTCCCCTAACTTGAGTAAAAGCCTCTAAAATTAACAAGAATGTAGTAAAGAGAAGCCATCTGATTCAGAGGGCTAAGAAGCACAGAAAGTAAGAATACAAAAGTCTTTTACTTCCCCCACCAGCTTCTCTTTACAAGTCATGACCCGATCTTGGCGCGACCAATAGTATAACCCTTTTGTGGTTCCTGGGGTTCCTTTATCCGGCCAGGGTGCTCACTTTCCTGGCGTCTCCGAGGGCTTAATACCATTTAGGCGCGACGGAAAGTGCCGGGGAAAAAGAACCCGCTGACCTCTTAAGTGAAAATCCTTAAGTGGCCATTGGGAACCTCTCCTCAAATATCATTAAAACTTTTTTGTCGCGACCGAATGAGACCAACGCAAAAATTCAGAGTGAAATCCCCGTGATCAATTTTTTGCACCTAACGTACCCCCGTTTTTCCTCCTATTTCCGCTCCTGCTTCTTCCCTCTTCTCCGGCCTTCTTCCTCCTTCCCCTCCTGCTTCTTCCCTTCCTCCACCCTTGCCTCCATTCCCCCTTCTTTTCCTCCTTTTCTCTCCTCCTCTTCCACTAATGATTGTGTTTTTATACCAAACTCAACCTCCTTCTTCTCTTCCCACCCTATTCTTCGTCCCTCTCACCTACCTCCTCTCTATTCCCTCTACTACCCTTCTTGTTAAGTATTTTGCACATAATTCTGCCCCTTTTCATCCTGTCCCCTTATCTAACATATCTCTTCGTTCACCTCCTTCTCCTCTCTTATCTTTTCTTTCTAACTTTTTTGCCACTTTGTTCACCTCTTTCAGCCCTGTATTATTTTTTTTTCTTCCTTCTCTTCCTTCATTTCTCTCTCCTCCCCCCTCCTTCAACCTTTTCTTTCCTCACCCCTACCATGACAATTTTTTAACGCCTCCTCCTTCTACTTTCCTTCGTCACTCTTCTTCCATCTCCCTAAATATTCTTCCCCATCTCATCATATATCACGATTATTTGACACCTCCCATATTTCTACTCACCCCCTCTCCTCAAATATTCTCCTTCCTCTTCCTTTTCCTTCTCCTCCTTCATTTCTTCTTCCTCTTCCTCTTTTTTTCTTCTCATCCCCTCCCCATTTCCCTCCCTCCTCCAATTCCCCCTTTCTACCTCTTATCCCCCTTTCATACTCTCATCCCCTCCCCCTCTCTCTCCTTTACCTTTCTTTTCTTCCCTCCCTACATCTTAATTCTACTTTCCACCCTTTCCCTGCCTCTCTTTCCAATCCACCTCACATTCTATACGCCACCACTTTCTTCCTCATCCTCCTTCACATTTCAGTCCCACCCCATCCCCCCTAGAATCATTCTCCCATACTTCTCTTGTTCTCTCTCTCTTCTATCCCATTTCCACCCAGTTCCACTCCCTTTTTAATCATCATCTCTCCCTAACTTCAAGGCATGTCCTTTTCCCCTCTCCACCTCATTTCCTGTTCCCTCACTCCCCTCTTCCTGCCTCTCTTTTCCACTTCGTCATTTCATTCCCCCTCCTTTACCTCTCCTCCACTTTTGAGCTTATTCTCTCCATATTTTCGTCATTTCCATTTCCTCACCCCCTCCCTTCCTTTTTGTCTTCTTTCTCATGACAGTTTTCTTCACGTCCTGTTATCCCTCTCTCTTTCTCCATCCTCCACACCTTTTCTTCCTCTCTTTTCTCTTTTCCTTCAGATTCACTTTTTCTTCCCTTTTTAACATTTCCCCTTTCTTTTCATTCCACACTCTTTCCCTTCCCAACCCATCCCCTCTTGCAATCCCTATCCCATCCTCCTTCCCTCCCCTGCCTCTCTTACTTTCTTCTCAATACTCTATACTCCCTCTTAACCTCTTTATGCTTCTCTTCCTCCCATTCCCTTACTCCTTCCTCCCCTCCTTTTCTCTTTCTCCTTTATGACAGTTTCTCACCTTTCTCCTCCCTCCCTCGCCTCACACACTTTTCCTCTCCTACTTCACTTCTCCCGTTGCACCATCCTATCCCCACCCTTTCCCCCTTAACCTCTCCTATTATCCTCTCCTCTCACAGCCTCCAATATCTCTGTTTTCCCCATCCCTTATTCCCCTTCCCTCCCTCTTTCCCTCTCGCTTTCATTCATTTCCCCGCTCTCATTTCCCTTCCCACTCACTTCCCACTCCCCTTTTCTATCCCTCCACCCTACTCCTTTTCCCTTCTTCCCCTATTCTCCCCAGTTCCCCTTCTCTTCCCTTCCCCCTTCTTCCTTACCCAGCCCCCTCCTCTTTAAGCCAAGCAGCGTCCTTAGCCATGGAATCACTTAGTACGTTTAGCGCTGCTTGGTGAGTCTTATGAGCCAGATTTTCTTTTTTTTACCATTCTTGCATTCAGCTTTGCAGTTGTGGGGCTCCAGATTCCGGAGTTTTTTTGAGCTGCAGAATATGTGCATGTGTTTTTGTTCTTCCTGTCGCTTTATTTACGCATACTTTTTTCTACACTCTTAGCGTCCTGTGACACACTTGTATGAACAAAACTGGAGTTAGTTAGGATAGCTGATTAAAGGTGTCCCCATCATGAAAGGTTTGGTGGTAACAGTATCACCACTAAAACTCCAGTGACTCACTCTTACCTTAAAACAATCGTCTAACGCTAGCTAGAGGAGAACAAAGAGTTGTCGTCACAATGGAAGGGTTACGTTGGCAGGATTACAACTTTCATGCGCTATATTCACTCAGCTGAATACAGCTGTCTGACGTAAACCGAAATCGAATTCTAAACTTGCCCCCAACTACTACAGACTTTTGTTCTGAGTCACCTTCCATCTTCTCTTTTCAGCCACCCTGCCACCTACCTTAGAACACATTTTTCCAGGAAATAACACTTAGAATCTTATGACTTTCAGTTAAACATTTTGGCTTAGCGTTACCCGGCAAAGAACTGTACAGCTGTCCAAAATCCGAGAGCCATTGGTAGCAGTATTAACACTCTTAGGCTCATAGAAAGTCTGAGCTTAATAGAGTCGCTTAGAGCCATAGAGAAGGCAAACTAAAGTATATTGGCACTCTTAATCTTCTATACTAACTTTCAGCTAAACAAAACAGTCACTTGGCGTTAGAGGAAAAGAGCCGAAGAATTGTCGAGAAACTTCAAAGGCTAATCAGTTCTGCCAGCGGACGTAATTTTTATTTCATCCTCTGTTTCTAGACGATATTATTAAACTTTGGAAACAATTCTCGTTACTGATTGTGTTAATGAGGACTGTATATAACCCCTGAAAGTCTCTTCTAAACTGGATGAAATAATCTGGAGACAGAAAAGAAAAAAAAAACAGTAATAACGATACAGTGGTGATGGAAAGATTAAATTTTCAACTATTACCTTTTTAATTAAGAACCGTGACAGTACATTTCATGGCTTGTACATTAACACGATGCAAATGGTACTTTAACCCTGATCATTGGCACCAACGGCCCTAATCCCTTGAAAGCAGACCGGGAATTTGCATAGATAGTTTTCCCCATGACCTGTTTCTCTATGGGCGATTCACGCGTGTGTACACAGTATATATATGTAGGTAGGACGCACTGTATTTGTGTGGCAAGTAGTTTATGCAATATATGTAAATATGGAATGTGCTTTGTCATGTAATTTATGCAGTGTAAGTAAATAAGGTATATGATGTGCACTTTATGTAATATGTGAAATTATTGGATATGGCGAGTACTGCACTTTCAATATATGCAAATAGGGGTTACTTAATTATACGTGCAATATTACGCTGATTGGAAATTGGGACCAATCAGCACAGGAATGACTATGTTTATTTTAAGGCAAATATAACTGGCTCAAGTTGCTATAATTTGGCCGGGGAAATAAGAGGATGGTGTAACAGGATGCTTATTTGGCCCGCAGTCGAAAGGTCCTGG
This sequence comes from Coenobita brevimanus, assembly GCF_032717465.1. Taxonomy (NCBI): domain Eukaryota; kingdom Metazoa; phylum Arthropoda; class Malacostraca; order Decapoda; family Coenobitidae; genus Coenobita; species Coenobita brevimanus. Next base: position 5,525,470 of record NC_136999.1, on the reverse strand, counting down.
GTTCGATTTGTGGACCGTTCAATAGAGACCTTTGAGTTTCGGCAAGGTCGCTTTATCCGATCCCGTTTGCAGCTAGAACCGAAACAGGGAGCTGGATTGTTAATTCGACGGTTGTATGTTAGAGTATAGGGGAATATTTGCGTGCTTTCCATAGCAGTCACAAATTTAAGTTATGGAGGTAGTAAATGTGTGTGTGTGTGTGTGTGTGTGTGTGTTTGTGTGTGTGTGTGTGTGTGTGTGTGTGTTTGTGTGTGTGTTTGTGTGTGTGTGTATGTGTGTGTGTTACTATAATGATGCACTTTTCACAATTTTTGCCCCCGCCGGACGATTGTATCCAACTAGCAGACCTTTAGTAGTGAATATGGGAGGGAAACATATCTAACCCTTGTAGCTCGAAAAGTCTATTGAAAGGGAATGAAATCGTCAGGAAATAGCGAGAGAAAAATATAACGTCCTCGGATTGAAGCAGTGTTTCAATTTCAGACATTAACTTCCTCGTTATTTTGTCATATTGTTGCTACTTCCTGATGATTTAAACCAGCAATGGACATATTTTTCGAACTGGAAGGGTAAGATAGATCCCTCATTAACATTTCTGCTCCAGAGAAAACTTTAATTTAGCGTAGAGACCGACGTTAACAAGAACAAAATTAAAATAAAAGTCCTCAGGCTAAAGGAACAGTAACCCCTTCATTCCAGTGGTCTTTTTCAGTTTAGTCCTACACTTTCAGTCTTTTTCAACTTAGAAAGGCCTCTCATCATCCTGAAGGGGTTTAGGAAGGCTGTATCTAATGTTACCAGTTCGAAAAATCCTACAGCGCTAAATAAGTATCTCATGTAAAGGAGTGTGATGCATACGAGGACTGTTGGGCGTCAAGGAACGAACTGTTCAGCCTATACCAAGTCAGCACATTAAAAAAAAAAAAAAAAAAGCGTAGGCCTACTTGGCAAAACTAAAGCGGAAAACAACGTCATGGGATAGAAAGGGTTAACAGAATAAGTCCGCCATTACTGGTTTACCTGTTGATTCTGGTGAGGTGAATTAAGAGTATCTTCTTTCTACTACCTGCCGATTTTACTCAGCTTACGACTGACCCCCTGTAATAAAAGAAATAGTAAAGGCTGTACCTATCCACTCCAGTTTGGAAAGTCTATTCTCTTCTTAGCAAAATCGTTGGGTTAGGGCGAGAATATATCATACATGACATTCCCGGGCTTAAATATTATAGATATTAATTTCTTCACTTCCATGACGTGTGTTCCATTTTATTCATGTCATCAACAGACGACGGTAGATAAAATTTTACTCCAGAGACGAAATTACTTTATAACTGGGTAAGGGTAATGACATAGTTTCATGCAAAGTGGCGTGTCACTGACAATAGACAGCGTTATGTAATGGCAAGGGACATGAGAGTTGACATGAGATTGTTAATTCACGGTCGAGATAGCCACTTCCTCTGTGGACTGTTTCCTTTTCTTTTTTTTGACGAGTCCACACAACCCAGTGAAAAAGTACCGACTGATAAATAGACAGACATACTGGCACACAGGCATGAGAGAGAGAGAGAGAGAGAGAGAGAATGTAAAAGTCGTGGTTACATGGGCTCTTACTGCGACAGTTAATAAAGAACAACAAATTCCCTCATATTTACTCAGGTCGATATAGAGCTGGATCTGGAAACACGGTCCAAACAGTAGGCTGATATTTCTCTTCTCTGGCGATGGCAACAGGTTGAAGGTTTTGAATACGTTATATGGAAAGGAAAGTTATGATTGAAGGCAGATAAGCATAAGACAGTTGTGCGTACTGACGAGGACTCTTTATTTATATTACGGAGGTCACGATGGAACAACAGAGAACAGATCAATAATTAATTAAACTGAGACACAACATATTCGCTTGCTTGCTTTATCTTAACAAACGTTCTTGCCGGAAGTTAACTGCAGATGTTGCAACTTCAGCTTTCCATAACTGTATCACTGAAGCCACATTAATTGTTTGATCTACTTCTGTGACTTTAAGCTATCAAAATGTAAACTCCTCGGGCTGCCTCTGTTATTGTACAGTAGGAAATGTGAAAGCATACAACAGCCGGTTCAGGTTCTGTCAACTCTTACCATACAAACTTCTTTCTAACGGGCACGAGATTTCGGTAATATTGTCGGTAATATTGTCTGTATTCTCCAGGTAACTGTTTTAGTGGTAAAAATTTTCCCGTATTAAGAGGATATTCTTTGTTTGCAACTTCTTCTTGACGATCAGGGGAGAAACAGTTGAAATGATCGACGTATTCTGTGGCAGTTTCACATAATAAGTCCTCATTTACCAATCGTTGTGGCTATTAGAATAAACTAGTTGTTTAGTGATGGTGTGCAGAAGGCAAAAATGACAGCAAGTGCAGTAAATGAGGTTTCCAAAGGGAAGACCCGTTTGTCCCTGTTATGTCAATCCATATTTAGCGCCGTGAACCACTACAGAAAAATTATCATAGGTCAAATGAATGAGAGTAGAAATAAGAACATGTTGTTTGTTATTTTGCTGCGTAGATTTATCATGCTACCCTCTTATCGAAACAAAATACATGTATTTGACCTACCATAGTTATCAAAGTTTTGAGTAAAATTTAGGTTATGGCTGATCATTCATAACATCATGCGAACACGAATACTCTCACCATACTAAAACGTTTCTCAGTTATTAATTTGTAAATATATTATGTAATCATCGGTCTACACTGCAAAAATGTAAACAGTAACTTCATGCAAAGTGGCACTTCGTTGCTAATGTAGGTTATGAATAATTTGCATGCGCCTCACAAATCATGATTTTAAATGAAACACAAAACGTTTTATTATTTACACAGAAAGGTACACGTATATTCCATTATCATAAAACTATAAGTAAACGTTCATATACTGTAATCCACAGTTGGGGAGATTTCCGACAGCCAAACTAATAGCCTGTAGATTGTTAACAACTATTATCCGTGAGCCAGATCTGATGTGCGTTTTAATTACACCATATCATTACAAAGGCATCGTATAATACCTACAGGTTTCTCGGTACCACAGAACCCAAGCCATTAGTCACTCTTTGCTTGCCGAGCAGTTATGATCTTCAGCCTTAAAATTCGAGAGGCTGAGACGAATATTGTTACCAAATCAGCAGTCAACACATAACCAATATTCCAGTTTTTTATGGAACAAAAATAGTACAGATTACATCACTATATATGTATATATCTGTATCTTTTTGTCCATCTGTCTATTTATTGAGAGAGAGAGAGAGAGAGAGAGAGAGAGAGAGAGAGAGAGAGATGTATAGACAGACAGATAAGTAGATAAGTTAAAAAAAAATAATCCGTGCTGCTTGTAATATATACAGTTAAACTAGTTCTCTCTTGAATTAATGTTCACGATACTCTCACAAGAAATATCGGGCATCAACGTGGGGATCATGGCGTGATATAAATTGCCATGTTCGGGGATTACAGCAATCGACAACACATCCATCGCTATTAATTGCCACAAAGCGCCCATTTACTCAAGGCTTACAGGGTATTGAGTCTGTCTGTGTGAGGCATGATGGAGAGGAAAGGGAAGAGAAAGATGGGCATGTGAATACTAATAACTGATAGAAGATAACAGTGGGGAAGAGTAAGGAAGAAATCAAGCAAATGAAATAAGTTATGGATTTGCTGGCTGAGAGAGAGAGAGAGAGAGAGAGAGAGAGGAACACTTGACAATATCGCGTGTCACTCCTGCTCGTTGCGGAGACGCTGGTAAGCCTCTTATACACACACACACACACACACACACACACACACACACACACACACACACGTATAGCCTACACTAATAAGTACATGCACTCTCTCTCTCTCTCTCTCTCTCACACATTAGTACCATTGCTTTCTCTCACTTTCCCATGCCTTCATATTTATTGTCTCATCTCCCTTTCCATTCTTTCTTTTCTTTATAATAGCAACACTCGCGATGGTTGAGCATGAATGATGTTTTGCTCGCCGTTTGTACTGTGTGTGTGTGTGTGTGTGTGTGTGTGTGTGTGTGTGTGTGTGTGTGTGTGTGTGAGTGAATAAAACCAGCAGTGTGCGCCGTTTGTACATACGCCTGTCATCATAATTTCATTTTGGTGTAAACTTTGAACATGTCTGGAGAGGTAGTTGAACAATAACAGAAGAATAATTGAGCTAAAATATTTACTTTCTCACGTTTTCTCTCTCTCATGTTTCCGCTCTGGATGTGCATATAGCGAGGCACCGGAGCATTTATCACACGCGCAATGCTCAGTTCTCTGCTTCCGATTTCCGGTGTAAACGAACTGCGTCGGTAAACGCTTGGCTATTGATCGAATGATAAAACCCAATATTGGGGCGATTATCTTTGCTGATTTCACCCCCTAAACATACAGAAAACGTTCATGTAAATTTATGAGTGTAATATCCGATTTTTAATTGGCAGAATTCTTCCCAGAAAACTTAGTGTTAAAACAGGAAATCTTTTAAAATTTGATTTCAAGGTGAACATGTCAATTGAAGGTACATTCCCTTGGAAAGCTGGGATTCCAAGGGGTTTCTTTGGTCTCATTTGTAAATATATAACTAAAAACAAAGTTTTTTTAATTGTATCTACTACCTGCTGAAAGAATCCCTTCTCTGTCTCACATAGTAGAAAAGTTATTAGTCCCTGAAAACCATCGTGGTCGGGCCGTGTTGGGCCACTCATTTCTCAGCTGAACGTAAACATCGCTTTTGCTACGCTTGCTCGCTTTGCTCACTGCGCTCGCTCCCACGTGATAATTAAAGCTATTTTCATCCAACTTTAACCGTACTTGGTGGAAGGGATGCGAGTTTAGTAAGAAGCAAACGTGTCTTTTTTTTTTTTTTTTTTTTTTTTTTTAATAGTCAAAAGGTTCAAGGTCACAGGGACACGCCAAAGGATGACCTAGCAATACCAACTTAAACACTTTTTAACCGATTTAGTGCAAACTTGGAGAAACGGTTTTGGACAAGGCTATAACGAAGCAACTTAATTCTCAGATCAGTACGATGAAGGTTGTGGTCACAGAGCAAGTTCAAATTTCGATTTATTTGTCTGTGTTTGAACTGTATAACTAGAAGAATTCTGACCTGATTTGGACCAAACTTTGGTGAATATGTTGAGGATCACCTGAGGGGTTGACCACTTGTTTTAACAAATCTGTGAACGATTAAGGTCACACGGTGAAGTCAAATTAAACTTTTTATGAGCATGTGGGGGGGGGGGCGTTCAGTAGTGTTCAAGGCCCAAGGCACGTGATCTTGAGGAAATCAGTTAAAAGGTCAAGGTCACAGATAAACGTCACAAGGAAAGATCGCAGGGCAAAGTCAACTGAAAAGACGTTGGTCCGATTTAAATTAAACTTTAGTGAAAAGTTTAAGGTTCAGGCAAGACTGCAGTAAATCGATTTTGAGAGCAAGCGGTTGAATGTCAAGGCCATTGGATAGATTCAAATGTTCGGCCATTAGGCAAACTGGTGGGCTCTGGTAATGAATACTCTTACTGCACGTTTATTCTATTACTTGTTTTTAATCCAAGTTTGGGTTTAGACACAGTCCATACCCAAATGCCTAACAGTTTTTCAATGTGCCACCAACCATCACAAGTCACCACTATGCCATTTGTGCCCGCTGTCCATACTGAATTCATGGCCGGGTTGTCTAAGTCTTGACTGGTGCGATGGCATTAGCGGGGGTGTTTTTATGAAATATCAGTAAGTCCTCCGGAAGATCAAGAAAGTCTGCATGAACGAAACAGAAGCAAACTGATCCCTGCCCTTCGATAGGATCGAATTCGCTTCTTTTCTGACAGCAGACAACTTCACTGGCCACTTGATCATTACCTCCGCCAAACACTCATTCCTCCTCATTCATCCTCTCCTCATTCTTCCTCCTCACCCATCTTTCTTCTCTCTCCCCCTCATCATCCCATCCTGCTCCCGCTCTCTCCCTAACTACTAAATTGGTGGTAAGTGGTGATTAGGAGGGTAAGAGCCAATGAGAGAAGTGGTGGGGAGGAAATTAGATTTGTTATATTCCCTAGGCGCTACGGGACGGAGGAAGAGAAATAGACACACGGACAGAAAGATAGATAGATGGATTAGCAGAGAGAGAGAGAGAGTGAGAGAGAGAAACTAACACCCTTGTCTCAAACATGTAAGTCAGCAAAAATAACAATACCTTTTAGACATTTTCATTTCATCCAACATTATGTTATTCCGGATTCGGAGCATCTAGCACAATATCTCCAAAAGTTCACAAAGAATTTCAATGAAATTTCGCGAAAAGGTGGGCCAAGGACCAAGAAAGAATTATTCAGTTTCTGGGCGGATCCAGATCCGAATCCTATATCCACGGATCCAGATCCGGATCCTTTTTAATGGCAATGGCATTGGGGGAGGTATGCACTCTCTGCGCGCTTTCTAGTTCCTACATGCAGTGGCAGAAGAAGCGGTGGGCTGGAGAAAGCCTTCTTGTTATCTGTCTCATTCTCGCACATCTAATTTAGATCCTTAGTGTAACTACATTACTCCAGCAGATAACCTCGTTATTGGCCAGCAAGCCTCTTCTTAGCTGTATTTCCCATGTAAGCTTAAGGATAACTGTTCTCTTGATATTTCATTTCTTTTTTATACGTCGCTTCCTCTTTTGCTTCATTTTCCTTACCATTGAGCAGCCGGGTATGTTTCTCTGATTATAGGCCATACTGTCCTTGATGTGTTACGTCAGGGGGGAGGGACATTCTGTACGTGTGAGGTATACATAATGGAATAATAGGCAAACCTTTGTCACTGACGGTGCTGCAATACTTTCAAAGGCAACCAAATACGAACAAAGGAGAATATTAAGAAATGTGCTTAAGAAAGTAGGCTAATAGCTATGTTTGTGTATCTCCTTCCGGATATATCATCGTTCTGAACCCCCAGTGTGCAAACATACTAACAGCACTTACTTTGTGTGCTCGTCACGGTTTGGGTTTCGAATCCCAGGATCAGGGTCCATGCAAATTAAGAAATGAACGCACTAACCTCTAAGCCACTATGACTCATATGCACCCCCAATATCGAGCTTGCCTTCCAACAATCCCTATTTTACTCCCACCATTCTCCATCATTCCAGGATTTGCCTGTCTTCCAACACTGCTGATTTTCCTATGAGCTTTTTGTTTACTTTCAGCGTTACAATTTTTCCTGTCAGCGTCTACCTTCTTTCAGTATTTCGGTTTCCTTCCACCAGCAACATTTTCCTTCCAACATTCTTCTTTCTTCCAACATTTTAGTTTCTCTCTCGCCACCAACATATCTTTCCTTCCAGCATTATTCTCTCTTCCAGCATTTCGGTTTCACTTCTACCACCATGTCCTTCCTTCCAACATTCTTCTTTCTTTCACCATTTCAATTTCCCTTCCACCACCATCATATCTTTCCTTCCAACATTTTCTTTCTTCCAACAGTTTAATTTCCCTTCCACCACCAACATGTCCTTCCTTCCAACATTCTTCCCTTCCTTCCAACATTTTATTAAGTCTGCTCCCCTCGCCCCTTGGAGGCTAAGTTACGTGACAATATCCCCTCCAGGCCGCGACACTGAGGCCGTCCCACACCCTGCCTCCAAATTGCCGCTATCCCTCTTGCCTCGGAGACACTCCCACGTATACACTAGTCTCCCTCGTTACTTGAGAAAATGTGTTCCTTTTGTGTCTTGATTCCACAATGCAGAAAAAGTATCGTGTGGAATGGTAGACATTTCCAAAATTCTTCTATTTTTTAATGAAAAAAAAAAAAAAAAAAAAAAAAAAAAAAAGAACTACAGGTAGGTTGGAGTCTGCAAATGGTTGTCCTTTCCACCACAAATTGAACAAGAGGGAGCCAAAATCTGGATCCGTTATTTCGAAATGCCTGAACGTATCGAATTTAAAAGACTAGAGGTCATAAGAAAACGCAATACAGATTGTGAAAGACAATATCGGAGGTGAGCACTTGCACTTGTAATGGCCTTAGAATATCGGTTGTCTCTTGTATTAGAGACTTGGATACAAAAGAAGGATCGAGTGCGTTACTATACGGATACTGCACCCCCACCGTAATGGGGAAAGAGTAAAGGCTACTGAAGTAACAAGAAGCGGTACCAAGGCGCAGCAAACCCGTCTCCAGCAGTCATTTTAGTGCTGACGTATAAATGCAACAGGATATCTAGCCAAAGATGTCACATATCAAATATGGAGTAAATCGGGTGAAAATTGACGATTTTATGCCCATTTGAAATTCTAGGGCCGACCCACCTGACTTTAACCCACCTACCGCTAACTGGGGGATGACCCCCGTGATGTAATGAGGCATGTTATAGGATGCAGATTTGAAAGATGCACCTTTAGGTTTCGGTTTCATGTTAATATGACGAATTTGAAAGGAGCTATGGCGAAAAAACAATTTTTTACTTATTATTATTATTTTTTTTTTTTTTTTTTACATTTTTTGGGTCTAAAACCAGGCCTTTGGCCCAGTTTGGCTTAAAATTATTCAATTGATCAGAAGGTGGTAGCCCATCATCCATGCAATTTTAGTCAAAATCGCGCCAGTAGTTATCGCATAAAGTTGTTAACAGACAGATAGACAGACAGACAGACAAACAGACAAACCGAGTGAAAATAATACCCGTCCCCGAGCCCCTCCGGGGCGGGAACGAGTAATGATAGGAGGAAAGAAAATGCAGCACTGACGAAGAGTGAGGAAGACTGAAGGAAGCCAGCAAGAGAAAGAATAGTGAAACGAAATGCGCATGCCACCGTGATTACCAGCCGCGATAGCGAAGCTGGTATTCTTTTCAATTTGTCTGTGTGTCTGTTAGCACGATAACTTCGTAACCGCTCAAAATATCACCACAAAATTTTACAGGTGTGTATTAGGGACGAAAGTCTCCTACGAGTTCGAAATTCGTGAAAGCGGTCAAGGTCTGTGTCTGTTACCATGATAACTTTGCAACCGCCCAAGATATCGTCACAAAATTTTCAGGTGTGTAGTAGGGATAAAGATCTCCTACGAGTTTGATATTGGTGAAAGTAGGTCAAGGTCAAGGCCATATTCCGAGCCGCACTAGATATATATTGGCTCGTGGCTGGTGTGATTCTCCTCCTGGAGGGGCCTCTAGTTTGTGTCTTGTATGTTATGTCAGTATTTCTGATATGGACTTATTTTGCTGAAACAACTCACACGAGAATATTAAAGTGCAACAAGCAAAGATAAAACCAAAGGGAATGGTTTCACGAACTCCATCATGCCAACGAAAATGCGGGTCTTTGTCTCATCATCCTAAGTAGACAACACGCACAGCACCCGTGTTCACTGTTTATGTTGTGGTACTGTGTAAGATTTGAGGGTTTGCCTGGACATATACACATTGGTCTAACTTTTCCCGGGTTGTATCAATAGATACTCTCTCTCTCTCTCTCTCTCTCTCTCTCTCTCTCTCTCTCTCTCTCTCTCTCTCTCAGCTTACTATGTTTACTCCTGAGTAAAACACTTGCGTATATATATATATATATATATATATATATATATATATATATATATATATATATATATATATATATATATATATATATATTTAGAGCCCCGATCAATTTATTAAATGCACATATAGTATAAACACAGACTAGGATATGCACAGATAGCCCTGAGTTAACGGTCACTAATCTTAATATCGACCTGTGATTGGGTGTGGATCACTGAGGGTCCCTGTTAGTTAAGTGACCACCATCGGGATTTTTTTTTTTTTTTCTTTTTTTTTAATGTACCGGGGGTCACTGCTTCAGGAGGAAACTTGTGTACTTCTCCCGCATGGGAATGTTCCTTGTCTCAGGGAAGTGAACAGAATTGGAACCTGATTGACTGCTGCCTGCCTTAAAAAAGTGCCAGGCAAGGCTGCCACACCACCCCTGAGTATCCACACTGTGCACTGTGCAATTTCCACGCTGTGTCTACACACCCCGTTAACTCAACGTACCCGTATGTAATGTGCCTTATTTATTGTCTGATTGTTCATTTTACTTTACTACTTTCTCTTTCAGGTTATTCAAACTGGTAGCTTATATGTAAAGTACAGTATACGTAACTTTTCTTGTCAGTCTTTCCTGTGAAATTTCCATGTCAGTTTTTCCATGCTGCAGGGTTCTTTCTCTCACTTTCTTCTTCCACTTTTGACTGGAGAGTTTGGAGTCGGGGGGAGCCGTTTTGCTTTACTATCGTTATCCTTCAGCATGTACAATTAGATCTCGTAGTCATAGTCTACTCTGTAACAAACAGCTTCGACCAGACCATAAGGTCTGTTGCTGTTTGCTTTCCTTTGTACTCGTTTGTACTCACACACACACACACACACACACACACACACACACACACACACACACACACACACACACACACACACACACACACACACACACACACACACACACACACACACACACACACAAAACAGTCTCAACTTCTACACTGCCACCATCCTTTTTGCCTTGGGTGTAGACTCAGATATCTAGTTGACCGACGAATATGCACTGCAGTATCTATTATTCTTTCTGATGGTTTACTTTCTCTTGCTGTGTTTAATCGCTTTCACTAAGATGACGTTAACATTTTATTCTGGTTATCCTCTATCCTTTTAATTCAGCTTTGAGGATATTTATTGCGCTAAAAAACTATATAACTTTCAAACACCCGTTCACAGATCCAGGTTATTCCAAAATGGGGTAGGACTGCTTGGTGGTGGGGGTTAATGCGACGAATATATTAATTTGCCTCTGTCGTTCCGTAAATATACAGCGTAGAACCACCACCACCACCACCACCACCACCACGATCATCACTGCCATTACCATCATCATCCCATGTCTCACTAATACTTGACATGGGATGAATCAACTAAAGGGAATAACGGGATAGACTGATAATACAATTATATATATATATATATATATATATATATGTGTGTGTGTGTGTGTGTGTGTGTGTGTGTGTGTGTGTGTGTGTGTGATAGCCCCGTGCAGCTGGAAGTTTATTCCCCACGTCATTAAATACATATTTTGCAAGTTTATATATCTGAAAGACAACGAGGACAGGAGGGCAAGAGAGGAGAGGATATTGAACTAGTTTTTGTGAGGGGAAAGGGATAGAGGGAGGGATCGGAGAAAGAGGGAGGGGAGTAAGAAAAGGAGAAGAAAAGAGGAACAGAAGGAAAGGACAAGGAAAGAAAGACGGGCGGACAGGATAGAGAGAGAGAAAAAAAAAAAAAAGAAAGAAAGAAAGGAGAGGGAGGAAGCAAAGGAAAGACTAATCCTTTTGCCGAAGAGATTTTTCCTGAGCTGGATATACTTGACAGATGGTAGTAAGAACAATGATATTTAGATTTCTTTTGTTGTCTCAAGGATAATGGATTTTTTTTAATCTTTATGTCACAAGAGGCCACTCCTACACCTATTAGTGAAATCTAAGAAAGTTTATCTATCTGTATATCTACCTATCAATCTATCTGTGCCTGTCTATCTTTCTATCTGTCTGTCTGTTTATCTATGTATCTGTATATCTACCTAACGTCCTACCTGCCTACTGTACCTATCTACCTAGCGATCTGTCTACCTATTTGTCTATCTGTTTATCCATCTGTGTTTGTCTGGCTGTCTGTTTGCCTGTCTGTTTTATCAATCAGTCAACATACCTACCAACCTGCCTACCTACCTACCTACCAATTATCCTTTTTCTATCCATCTGTCTTTCTATTTATCTACGGCACGACGGGGCATCCTGGAGACGTGGCCTCGGTAACAGGACTTCCAGGTGTTTCCGTCCTCATCTATTTAGAATCCCTCATCCAACGGCATCTCATTCGCCCTCAGATACCTGTTCCCCTTATCTCTTCACCTCGCCTGATTACAACAAGAGCCCCTTATCTCTCCATCTCGTCTAATAAAAACAAGAGCCCCTTATCTCTCCACCTCGCCTGATAAAAACAAGAGCCCCTTATCCCTCCATCTCGTCAGATAACAAGATTTAAAGAACGATTATACTCCCAAAATTTAAACATATATTACTGGTCTAATTATCTACTACGTCTGTCTTATAATCAAAGCTTTTAGTTTCGAATCCCACGATCAGGGTCCATGCAAATTAAAAAATTAACGCACTAACCTCTAAGCCACTATAACTCATAAGCACGCCAGACCGGTGGAAAACAGAAAGCTATTTGAAGTGAGAAAGAGAGAGAGCATTGCAACTACAACAGTACACCTCCTTCCAGAGGGGAGTATGATAGCCAGAATTAACCCTTTGACATGCGAGCGAAGTACGAACAGGGATTGGGTGTATGAGAGTAATAAATGTCAATGCTGGTGATGTACTGAATGTGCACGTGTGTCAGAGTCTGTGTAGATCACTGTTAGAACCGAAAGGTGTAAATATATGCAAGACTATTAAAGGAGGTAATAATATAGTTCATTCACACTAACTTGGCGCAAATTTTCATTCTTTTGCAGCTTATTTTGTGTAGCTCAATGGCAGAAAAAGACATTACTGTGGCTGTATATTCTTTCCGCAGCACTTCTTCGTAACTAGCGCCATTTTCTAGGGATATTCGATTGTTGAAGGTCAGTATTCGGTATGGAGGGGTGGCAATTTTAGGCCAAGGTAGACTGAACAAAGTATAGCACCTTATCAAAACGTTAGGCATGGTTTGTTTTACTAAAGCTAGACGTGCATCTTGAGACTATTACGCTGACCACCAAGCTACTAGATCTCCATGTGTGTGTGTGTGTGTGTGTGTGTGTGTGTGTGTGTGTGTGTGTGTGTGTGGCGTAGTTGTAAGTGTAGCCAGTCCCTGTATGTGTGTGGCCAAGCTATACACAGCAGAGGAGCACCACCACAACAAGGTAAATGGAGACAAAGCGACCTAAATTTGTCTTCCTTGCTCGATAGAATTGTGCCTCTGCGGTGGGTAAGGCAGTCCAGGCACCAAGACTACACTTGTTTTGCCCGTGTACCCAATGTTCAGAGTATACTGGTGGGTAAAGCTTAATTGGCCAATGAAAAGAGAGATTGGTGTGTGTGTGGGTGGGTGGGTGGAGCTGTACTGTAGAGTCGAGTAATATTGGGTGTATATTATGTCCACAGAATTTAGGTGTAATATCGTTTTATCCCCGCAGGAAGATGGTTTTTTTCTTCAACCACCAGACGATTTGGGGTATCATGGAGAAACTGACTTTCAGTGAGGGGAATGAGTGTGGGGAGTTTATTATTTTGGACTCCGGCAAGAAGAGGCCGCTCTGTAGGTGAATGAACGTGTATACACACACTTTACGTCGTCATATGAGAGTTTACCTAATGCTGACATTTAACCCTTAGACCAAGTAATTCTGACTTTTTTTCTTTTTTTTTAGCATCCTCTTGACATATACGGACTCAAACTTAATTAAGCTTGAGGTGACAAAGAAAGTACGCCGGAAGTTTTACGTTATTTTTAACCTTTCATTAGACATAACTCCCAACGGGATCGAATCAAGCAATAATAATCAGCCTGGGATTATATCAGTAAACACGTGGAAGCATCAGCAAGTTTTGAAAAGGTAACTCATCGAGGGTCTACCCTGGTACCCAACAAAAACGTCTTTGTTACTGCCTGGGGGTGTCATTACGCAGACTTGTAATATTGCCATAGACGAAGGGAGACCACTTAGGTGAATACCGTCTCTTAACAGTAGCAAAAATGAAATAGTTAAGAGTTTCTTACTGTCAGAAATTGATCAATATTTTCCTCAGCAGCATAACAAAAGTGCTGTATATTTTATCACAGTTTGGGGATAATGTAACACAAGTATTGACTCTAACTGTACATTCCAGACGAAATTGACTCTAAGGGGATAATGTGTTTCCCAGAGTGCGCTGTGTGTGTCCGACTTGCTCCCTCTCCCTTCACACAATAGCTGGGAAATAGTTCAGATAACAGAAGTAATTCAACCCAATGAAACTCTAAGGAACTACGTATAAAGATTTCTCCTCCAAAATTAACTGTGTGATATCATCTAGAACAATGCCTAAAAGAAGCATAAGTAATTCTCTCTCCTCAAGGGCCTATAACTATTTTTTTCGTAATATTACAGTTTTAAAAATAGGGCCCATTAAAAAAAAAAAGAAAAAAAAAAAGCCTCTCTTGCACATAGCTATCGTAATGCGTAGGGCGACGTCTAGCTAAAAATAAGTTCATCCATTCCTGGTACTAAAGTCTAACCCAGATTCTTCCCGCTTCTGCCATCTTGCTAGAAATCTATATAACATCTCTTCTTTCTCCTTCCCTCTTCCTCTCTTCCGCTTTGAAGGTTCTGTAATTGTTTATTTGACTAACAATGCCGAACTCTTTGCTAAAGCTTTCTTCTTTTATTCTGTTTTGAACGATTCCAGTGTTATTCCTTCATTTCGTCCCTCCTACAACTCTCACACTTATCGTTAAAATATCGCTAACATTTGTCATTTCTACCTCCAAGGGCCTTAGTGTTAATTAGGTGTGCGATTCTGATGGGGTCTATCCTGCTGTTCTTTAAAAAAAAAAAAAAAAAAAAAAAAAAAAAAAAAGTGCTTCCGTGCTTGCATCCTGCAGAGGCCAACTCTTTCTTTCTTGTTGAAAGCTTAACCCCATTCAGCCTATCCCAAAGAAGGAAAACTGCTCTCAACCCGGTAACTATAGCCAACTTGCTTTAACGCATTGTATTACTAAAATATTTTAAGCTCTTCTCATCTCGAAGATTTTGAGACATCTTTCGTTTCATAGCCTTTTTTTCTTTGACAGCCAATATGGGTTCTGTCGGGGACGAACCATTCGTAACCTTCTTACATTCCTCACTAGCTCTTAATAATCCTCGTTTAGATACTCGTATTTCAATGAAATCTTTGCTATTGTGCTAGACATTCTCTCTCTCTCTCTCTCTCTCTCTCTCTCTCTCTCTCTCTCTCTCTCTCTCTCTCTCTCTCTCTCTCTCTCACAATCAGTTACAGATCTTTAATTTCCAAACTCCCCTCTTTCTTTCTTTGCTTTTAAGTCAAGTTTTCATTCCAGGCGTTTTGTAGCTTCACTTGTTGCCAAACATTGTTCTTCTACAATTATTAATGGTGGTATTCCTCAGAACCCTGTCCTTTGACCTATTCTCTTCACCCTAGTCCTTCGATTACCTTCCGATCTGGACATTTAGTCCTATTCACTCATACGCTGATCATTCTACCCTTCACTTTTTCATATTCTTCTCACAGCGCCCATCACAAATGTCATTACAGTAGTAATAGGATGAAGCTCTGGCAATCCTATTTTCTGTTTTTCGTCTGCATCATTTCGACACATCCAAATGACCCTCTTTTTTTGTTTACAACACCACGTAACTCAGTCCTTCATCTTCTGTTAATGTTCTTGGTGTTTACTTATCCCGGCATACGTATTGGAAAGATCACATCACTTCTGCAAAAAACAGCCTTGCAGTGATCAGGTGTCCTGAACCTGCTCTGCAGGTTTTTAAAGCAACTCTGCCGCTAACTTTTTGCAAGGATTTTATTTGCTCAAATGTGGCGTATAGCAGTCAAACATGCAACTCGGGGGGATGTGGTCGAGGGGGTCATCAAATAAAGCATAATCAAAAACTGGAGGAATCTAACAGTTTTTCATCTCATCAAATCCCCTCCTCTCACTGACTTCCTTCGGCGTCTATCCTAGAGCATCAGTGATGCATCTCTTTCTCTCTTGTATCGCTATTTCTCCGTTTTTCTGAACTCTGTTCTGGCATTCCCCACTCATTATGGGTGATAATTATCATCGGTCTAACCAAATGCTCTCCTGTTTTTTCTGTCCAAATCTCCCGAATGAAAGAATCATCTGGTACTCTCAGTATACATGAAAGCAACTGGTCAACTCATGAAATTTTCTTCTCTTCATTCTGTCTTTCTCATTGGCTGTAATATCCAGCAGTTTCAGTGAAGTATGTCTAGGCATCTCGAAATGAAGAAACCATGAATAGATTTCTTTTGTTCAGTTTGATCGGGAATGAACAAGCTGTGAAGGTGATAACTGTAATTTTCCAAAAAAAATAAAAATAAATAAAGTGATGCTGAAACAAAGTTGGGGTCACCCTTGTGGGGGCTAACTTTATATTTAACCATCGTCGTCGTCGTCATTATCCTCGCCCTTTTTTCCGTCAAAGGATGAACTGAGCGTAGGATGCAGAAGCAGGGAAACAAACTAAAAAAAAGGGAAAAACGAGATATCTATCAAAGGTACAACCAGCGAAATGAACCACACAAACATCCACACAACGTCCCAGTCTCGGGCTGCCTAACCAAGAATACACATTTAATTTTTAGTATCTATATTTTTTCTATATGGATATACACTAACACACTAAAAAAAAATGATCATGTATATATTAATTCATCTATCATTTCACTCGGATTATTATACCAATCATATTCATTTTTACATGGCATACATAAATATAACTTACCATACAAATTGGTATATCGTATCCCCGAAATTCACCTCAATTATTCGACCATAAAATCAATAGACTGAGTGCTGCCTGGTCATTCTCTCTCTCTCTCTCTCTCTCTCTTGTTTTATTGTTAAACTGTTCGCCGCTGCCTTCAGATAGTACCTATGGAATGTGTAATGTTTAGTGGTTTGATGATATTCTGGCTATTTTTAGTGAGAGAGAGAGAGAGAGAGAGTGATAGAGAAGAGAATATATCTAAGTTGAGAGAGAGAGAGAGAGAGAGAGAGAGAGAGTGTGTGTGTGTGTGTGTGTGTGTGTGTGTGTGTGTGTGTGTGTGTGAATTTTATTTTGGTGTGAGGGTATGATGAAGTGCTATGTTAGTATGATGAAAACGTTTTGTGAAATTTGTGCCGCGATAATATAATAACAGTAGGCTGTGTACTGAGGTGCAAAGATGTGATGGGATATAGCAAAGTCTGTGTTATGGTGTGGTGTGATGTGATGCAGTTTACTATTTATTGGCATGGTGTTGTGTTCTGTGGTGCAGAGGAGTGAATTTTGGAGAACACATGATGTAAGGTATGGCATGGTATTTACTGCGGTTTAGTGTGCGGGCATGGTGAGGTGTGGTAGAGCATACTGTAGTGCAATATGGTGAGGGAAAGATGCACTGTTACCTCCGCCAAGGAAGGTGGTTGGAGGTTATGCATTTTCCCGTTTGTCTGTCTGTCTGTCTGTCTTATTTTTAACGATATACTGAAAAAGTTGCCATTGGATTTCCAGTAAATCTAGTGGATATGTGGACAGTGGTCAAGGTTTAGCTGACTGGATATGAAGGTGAATCCGGATGCAGGAATAAATCATAAACTTCACTGACTTTGGCGGAGGCATGCGCTTTCCTATAGTGTGTAACGGGACAGGCCACTCATAAGACCGTTGAATTATTGACTGACTAGGTCTATATGAGACTGTAAAAGTACTCGTCTGACAGGAAAGAGAAATTATAACAGTAAACTTTAAAATTTATTGCCTTTGACGGAGGTATATGTTCCCTGAGTGTTCCCTAGTGAGAAGGTGTACCGAGTGTGACAAGAGAGTATTATGGTGCACAGATGTGGTGAGGCATGACTGAGTGTATATTGTAGTGTGAACTTGTGGTGAGGAGTGGCATTGTATGTACAGTAGTAAGAAGGTGTGTGATGTATGGTACAGCATATACTGTGGTGAGGTGAAAAGGTTTGGTGAGGTGTGGCAGGGTTTGTTTCGATGAGGTGTGGTAGAGCGTTTACAATACTGTGGTGCGGTGCATTATTGCGCAAACGTGTGATGAAATGTGATGGAAGGTGTGTTAAGATCACTGTGTTTACCTATTATGGTGAGGGAAGTGTAGCGAGGGCTGACAGTGTGTGTACTGTGGTGAGGAGGTCTGATGAGGTGTGGCAGTGTGTGTGTTCTGGTGGACAAGTGTGACAAGGTGTGATAGTGCGTGTACGTGTATTGTGATGAAAAGTTGTGGTCAAGCATGGTTTGAGTGCAAGGATGTGAAGTAGTGGTTAAATGTGACAATAGAATAAAATATTATATGGCAAAACGTGTATTGCTGTTTGGCCTGGTGAGGTGTTTGTACTACAGTGTGAAAGTGTGTCTCAGTGTGTAGTAGTGTGTAAATAAGGGGAGGCTGTCGTGTAAGTGTGATGGAATATTGTGTCGCGAAGTGGATGCAGTGTGACGAGGTACGCTGCAGTGTGGTATGATAGTACAGTATGAAGGTGAGATTAGGTGTGGCGGTGTGTATGTTGATGATGGTGGGGAGCTTGTCATTTTTGTGTGACGAGGTTGTGGAATAATAATTGTGTCTCATGGCAATACAGTACTGCGCTGTGGTGTAGTGTAAAGCTGTGGTGAAGTATGACAAAGCATGCATTATGGTGTGGTACGATGTGGTGTAGCGTAGCACGGTGTGAAGGTGTGGTGTGGCGTGGTGTGACGTAAGAATAGCCTGGTGCTCTGTAGTGCAGTGTGGTATAGTGTGGATATAGTGTGACAGGATGCATAATAAGGTACAGTACTGCTGAATCATCGGGGCTGATTTCTGTGTCATGGCCTCATAAAAAATCTATAGGAAATGATGGTTCCAGAAAATGCGCACCAAAATCAGACATAATATTCCTGCTTTGCCACTGAGGGACCGTAGTGTCGAAAGTGGAAATATAACACGTGAGAAATATTATCTTTATCTCTACAAATTTATACACTGATATTCTCAAGCATTGATTCTCTAAGCTTTTTATGTATTTTTTATGCTTAACTTTTTTAACAACGAAAACATCTATTTTTTTATTCTTGCTGTCGTTAAATGATTTTATTAAGCTTGGGAGAGACTATGACGGGCTCTCACAAACTAAATAAAGTGGCTTGACGAAAGGAAACACACACACACACACACACACACACACACACACACACACACACACACACACACACACACACACACATGCCCAGAGAGAGAGAGAGAGAGAGAGAGAGGCCAGGAAGGAAGGAAGAATGGCCTGATGAGGAAGAATGAGTTAATAGGAGGTCGGGAGGGCTGAGTGTGGAAGCCAAGACGAAAGTGGAAGATAATGGGATGTGGTCAAGGTATGTTATTAACTTTTTGTGACGGTCATGTTACTACTAAACTCCTTAAATCCCGTGAAGTATTTTTAGTTATTCCTGCTACTTCCTGACGATTATTATTTTAGGAGAGACTTTTCGACGTGGAGGGTTTCATGTACATCTGGAGGTACGTGAAACCTTTCCCAAACTGAATAAACTGGGCAGGAGGTAACAGGAATAGAAAAATATGATCAAATTGAGGTGGTTACTTGTGTTTTTTGACAGGCAAGTGACCCTAAACCTCCTTACTTACCATGACATAAGTTTCTGTTTTATTCCTTCTGTTTGCAAATGATTTTATGCTGTTTAAGAGAGACTTCTTGAACAAGGGAGGGGAGCTCTGCTAACCCGAAAGAAGTCATCCAGAGTTAAAAAACAAGAAACTAAAATCAACTTCTCTGAAATCTTGGAGCAAATGTTTTTTTTTTTTTTTAATTCCTTTGACAATATTTGCACAGTGAAATTACCGGTATAATCTCCTGAAAAAAAAAAAATGTCACCGCCATGAAAATTGGGTCTATATTTTACCCTCACTCCAAGTTTAACCATCCATCACCATGACGATATTTATATTTTTTCTTGCTATTTCTAGACGACTTGATTCAACTTGGAAAGAGCATCAGGTAAAGAAGTTTGTATCTATCCCCTCCAGTCCCAAAAATCTTACATCCATTTAAGTTTCAGGCGACTTCTTCCTGTAAAAGGGTTAAATAATGGTGTATCTAAGCCCACCCGTTCTAATAGGCTCACCCTACAAAATAAAATCGTCTGAGGATACTTTAGCTGGCACAAAAGTAGAGAAAAAAGTCGTAGTTATTAATTCAGCTTATTTTTCTTGCCATCTACAAAGGCTTTTATTAACTTTGACATTATTTCTGGCAATACAAAATAGATCAGTGTTACAGTCAAGCCCTGCAATTCCAAAAGTCTCCAAGAAAAAAAATCGTCTGATAGAAGCAAGAACTAAATATGCAGGACGTCATGGGAGTGCAGGGGTTAAGAAGAA
The DNA here is from genome assembly GCF_032717465.1 of Coenobita brevimanus. Classification (NCBI taxonomy): domain Eukaryota; kingdom Metazoa; phylum Arthropoda; class Malacostraca; order Decapoda; family Coenobitidae; genus Coenobita; species Coenobita brevimanus. The sequence continues at coordinate 5,505,237 of NC_136999.1, read as the reverse complement.
TGTGGCTGTCTAGAAAAAATTAGGATCATATTTTAGCCCAAGTCACTCTCAAGTTTATCCCGCTAATATTTCCGGCTTGACTGGAAAGACAGGCTGAGGGACAGAGTGAGTCAGAGGGCGGCCATGGAAAGGAAGGCAGTTTATCATCATCATCATCATCATCATCATTTATAACAGCAACAGCAATATCATCATCATCAGTAACATCAACGACATGGGCACTTTTGATTACTCTCAGCTTAATCACATCGCCATCATCAACAACAAAAGTTTTATTAACATTAGCGTGATCATCAGCATTATCTTAGTAACCATCACCATCGTCATCAACAAAAACAAGAATGGCACCTTCTTCCTCTTCCTCTTCCTCCGCATCACAAACATCATAACAATCCTGTCCCTTACACACCACATTTCAGCCTTATCTCCTGCAAATCGACATCATCTCGCTATTTTTTCCAAACTCTAAAATCCACAGAATTTCCTCCCAGAAATCATCATCATCATCATCATCATCGTCAGCAGTAGCAGCAACAGGAAACCAGAAATATAACTGAAACGGCAATAAAAAAAATAAAAAAAAATCTTTGCCATCACAACCCTGTCCCCTGCCAACACATCCCTCCGCATATCATCATCATTATCAGCATCATCATCATCATCATCATCACAAGCCTGTACCCGACTATCAGAATCCACATTTCACCCCGCTTATCAACATCATCATCATCATCATCATCATCATCATCATCATCATCATCATCATCATCATCCCATTCCTATGCCCAACTATCACAATTCACATCAGTTCCCCCATTTATCATCATAATCATCATCACTGTCATTTTCATCATCGTCAGCATCATGATAATCATCCCAACCCTAAACTGTCCACATGTTTTCCTTCATTCATCATTATCATCATCATCATCATCATCATCATCATCATCAGTCTTTCTTCCCACAAACACCCCACAGATTTCCTGCTTCTGCCACGACCACAGCGTCATAACTAAACCCCTGCCCGCCTACAATGGGCCCTCCCAGCGCACTAACTAGGCCCTAACTCGGTGACGGGGGGACCTAACTAGTATAACTTCAACCCAGGCCGGAGTTAGGCTTGATATACAGAGGCTTGGAGGACAGGATGTTGCTGAAGCTAAGATGCATCGAAGGAAAATAGAGAATATGCACTCCTGTCTATCTGTCTGTCAGTTTGATTATTTGTCTGAAAATTTGCCTATCTCTCTGTCCATCTATCTGTCTATTTATCTATCTGTCGACCTATCTATGCTAATGTGGTCGGAGCTGGTTCAAAGGAGCTATGATTGTGTAAAAACGGCGGGTATGCAGAACCTTCCTTTTATATATATATACATGAGTAAATTAATATACTAAAATCTCTATTCCCTCCCCCCTCTCTCTCTCTCTCTCTCTCTCTCTCTCTCTCTCTCTCTCTCTCTCTCTCTCTCTCTCTCTCTCTCTCTCTCTCTCTCTCTCGCTCTCTCTCTCTCTCTCTCTCTCTCTCTCTCTCTCTCTCTCTCTCTCTCTCTCTTTCCATCTGTCTTTTACTTATCTATCTGTATATCTCCATCTATCTATCTATCTATCGAGAGAGAGAGAGAGAGAGAGATGCATACCTAGTCTAAGGCCAAATCCAGTCTCCACAAACCACAGGAGAACCAGACCGCCAGGTGAGGTTACGTGAGGAAGGTAACGTGAGAATAGGCCGCTGCATGATGGGGGGAAGGCGATGAAGGGGGAGAAGGCAAGGAATGGTGAAGGGCAGGAGGCAGGGGATGGGGGCAAGGGGATTAAGGGGGGAGAGGAGGAGTATGGGCAAGAGATGGAGGGAAAAAGGAAGAGGTCATCATCATCATCATCATATCAATAACATCTTAATAACCACGATTACCTACACAGATTCTGTTCTAGTTTATCACTGCTAGTACGAGGCGATTATTTATGAAATTTAGGAGAGCCACTTGGTATAGAAAAAATTAAATTATGGCTCTATCCAACCCCTCCATTTCGAAGTTCCACGCAAGTAAAATTATCTGAAAATTACAAATATACAAGAAAAATGACGTCCGTGTGGTGAACAGGTGAATGAAAGAAAGGAAAGTTTATCGATCCGAGAGGAAGAAGAAATTAGCTCTGACGAAGGCACGATCTCAAGCCAACAAACACACAGAAAAATTAATGGGTAATAACACCAAAACGCGGATTTCGTCGTGATAAATGCGGTCGTTTGAGAAGATCGTGTGACGGTGGGAAGAGTAACAGGCATCACCAAGGGGATCAGGTAATGACTGGTGTTGAAGAAGTGTGATTACACCAGAAGGCTCTGGATAGTCAGGTTTTCTTTTTTCCTTGGGATGTACTGCATGCATACTTGTACATAAATACATGCATCTTTATAGCGCGCGCACACACACACACACACACACACACACACACACACACACACACACACACACACACACACACACACACACACACACACACACACACACACACACACACACACACACACACACACACACACACACACATATATATATATATATATATATATATATATATATATACTGTATATCGTATGAATTCATTCAGGGAGTGGCAGTGGTAGAGAGGTTCAGTAAACCCTCAAATTATCCAAACAAGCTTGGGGTTCGCGTTCTGAGTCACAGTAGCACGTTCGTTAGGGTCGGTTGACCGGGAGGCCGTGTAGGGGTGTACATAATTGTTGGACAGACGGCAGGAGGGTTATCTGATGGTACAGAGATGGCGAGAGGAGGAGAGTGACTTGGAGGTAGGCTTGTAGTTTGGATGCAGTCATTTGAAGCCAGGTTAGGAAGGTTAGCTTAGGTAGGAAGAGGAAGGGCAGTAAGCTGATGAATGTGTAACAGAAAGCACGTCTGAAAAGAGGTTGGTGAATGGATATAGGAGGCTCGTGTGGAGGTAGCCAGGTGGGTAGTTGAAAAGACGAGAACCTCTGAGGGCAGGATGGCAGAAGATAGGTTGAAGGAAGGTCGTCTGAAGTCTGAGCGAAGGAGAAACGGATTGAGGGAAGAAGTTGGTGTAACGGAGTTATACCACAAGACGTCCACTGACGACTGTTAACAGAATACAGAGGATTCTCATTAGTCATATTACATTGATCAAAAGGAAGTCGACAACGCCTTTAGTACAGTCCGCCTCTCCCAAGCTGAAAAAAAAAAAAAGTCTGGAAATAGGAAGCATGAATGACGTAATAATCACCGCCAAGAAAAATTCGTCGACAATCATCTGCCAGCTCTCTTCTTAAAAACAATCTCATTCCTCTCCGAACGTAAGAGTACCTTTCCCTTTCATACATTTCCGCAGGTTACTTCATATTCTTGACTACTGGAAATACTAATCGTTCAGGCAACACCTTACCTAACCATACTCGGCAAGGTGGTGTCGGCGACCTTTTGAGCGCTTAAAATCTCTCGAAAACTACTGCAGCTACTAGCAGGACAGGAATGGGAACAAGCGAACAAGAGAAACGGAAGTGACAATGTAGTAGGTTGTTGGAATGGGATACAGCAGCCATAATTCATCATTCACAATAACACTTTCATTATAACTTTCCCCGTAACGTACTGAACTTGCACCAGTCTCTATGTATTATTCATGAAAGTACGTTTGTGAGGCAAAGTTCTTGCATAACCTCTAATCCTACCCCTGGCTGGAGGGAAGTAGCAGATGGGGTTATAGCAACGAACAAAACCATGGTATCCAGTATTCATGTGGTAGATCCAAGCTTTGTTATGCTGCACAAGGAAAAGTTTGGAATGACACTTTTGGACGTCAGCTTACTGCATGAAGGTGTTTACAAGCAACCAAACTCTAACAGAATCTTTTAGAACACCTACAGTATAGTTGTTAAGAAGTACCGGTAATCAATCTGCAAATTATAAAGTCAAGGGAACTACGATACAAAAAAGCCAAACTGAATTATCACAAGCTTCATAAATTGCCGTCAAAAAAGAGGGTCCTCTCCAAATATTGCCTGCTAAGATTTGATAACGTGTCCCTTACTCTTACAGTGTAGCAACTCTTCGAACAGTCAAGAACAATTATTAGGATTTTTATTTGACACAGATATAGGAGGCAGAGAATGTGCTGAAACTGGCTGGCGAGTGTACATTCATCATAGCTCCAATTATCATAGCCCATTCATCACGTCCCATTTATCACTTGCCATTCATCATAGCTAATACACACCCACATCCACCTACACACGCCACCACGTACACAGAATTGCCAGTGAATAATACATATATGCCTAAAACTTCACACACACACACACACACACACACACACACACACACACACAAGAAAAGTACCTTGCCACCCCTCTTAGTGTTTCCGAGACAAACATTCAATTACGGTACAGCAGAGCAGTCAGTAACCTTAGCCTCCATTCTCTCTCTCTCTCTCTCTCTCTCTCTCTCTCTCTCTCTCTCTCTCTCTCTCTCTCTCTCTCTCTCCCAGACATGTCGACACACAGACAGATAGACAGACAGATGGATAGAAAATCAGATATTACAAGTCAAAGTCGACTCAAGTAATATTATTAAGCAAAAGATTTCAGTCTAGCCGTAATAATAATAATAATAATAATGATAATAATAATAATAATAATAATGTGATTTCTGCCTATGACACCCAGTTCTTTCATAGCTACACCATTTGACATACCGAAAACTATAATAATAATGCCATGATAACATTAACAAAGCTAAAGGGTATTTCCTTAAGCGTGGCTGAAAGATATCTAAATGGGAACATGTAACTCCTATGTCGTATATCAGATGACGTAGTTTGGCTCTCTCATATCTTGTTTTTATTTTTTCATGGAGGGAACGGTTCGTTGGCTTCTAGTCTTTCGTTCCTTCTTCTTTGCATAACAGAAATAATCACAAATTGTATTAGGTTTCTTGGTAAGCATATTAATAATCTTATATATTTTGACTGGCACATGCTTTTTTTGTACAGATATTCAAAAAAAGTTTCTAGAATCCAAATGTCACTCAACCAGAACAAGGACAGATATGAAAACAAAGGCAAAAATGAATCGTAACACTTCAACTTTGGCTCCCAGTTTAATTATTGTCTGAGGAAATGGGAACAGCCGACTCAACCTTAGTACACCTAGCACAGAAAAAATAAAACACTGCTGGAGCGGGTAGATTGAACACATATGGTCTGTATCTCTAAGGCTTATTTTCCCGTGGGTTAAGGAAGCTCCCTAACACCTTTTCATAAGCGATTTATTGTACTTATTTTACTTTACTGTCTTCTCATGTGTTATATAAATCCTCCGAGTTTCGCCGTCCATTTGTCAATCTATTACCAGGCGCCCTAATCCCGTAAGGGGTGGCCACAAACAAATTGCCTCCGTGTCGCACTGTCCCACACCATTTCACTGCCCTCCCTCCCAGCTAACCCCCCCCCCCTGCTCTCATATACCTTTCCACTCCATCCCTCCTTCCCATCCACGGCCTCATTCCCCCTCAGCTGGTGACCTTATACAGGGGTTTCATTCGCTTCTTTGTAGAGTACAACTCATATATGGGAAGTTCCCCACAAACAGCTCTAACAGGGTGGAGTCAGAGTCATTTCGTCTCATTAACTCTCCTCCTTTTACCGGCTGCCTTCAATCTCTGTCTCTTCGTCGCACTGCTGCATCCTTATCTCTTTTCTATCGCCACTCCAATGGCCACTGCTCTTCTGAAACGTCTGTTTGCCTCCCTCCCCCACTACGGAAGACATGTAGCACTCGTCTGGCAGCAAACTCTTACACATTTTCTGTCCATTTCTCTGATGCAAGAGGTAAACGATACTTTCAGTCCTTCATGTATGCAACAGGTCAACTATGGATCTGTCTTCATCGTTCTGGATTTCTTTCTGCTTTATGATATCCAGTCTTTTAAACGTAATGTGTCATAACATCTCGAAATTAACTGATTATTACTTTTTTATTATTGGAGGGATCAATTTTGTGGGCTCCTGGCATCTGATGTCTTCTCTTTGTATTAATAAAAATCTTCCTTCACATACTCTTTTGTTGAGTTGTTCATATTGCTGTCGCTTAACAACAGTTCGCTTAACACCTCTCATCATGTTTGAACATGCTTGGGTTTTCATTTCTCGAGATTTATCTTGAAAAGATCATATTTCCTCTCTTGTAAAAACACATTTTAAGAGATTACGTGTACTAAGCCGACTCCGTGCCCTCCTCTTTACCCCTGCACAGTTGTTGACTTTATACACGGGTTTTATTCACCCCTGTGTAGAGTACAGCTCTCGTGTGTGGGGAGGCCCATCACATACAGCTCTTCTCAGCAAGGTGGAGTCAAAGACTTTTCGTCTCAGTAATAACTCTCCTCCTCTTACTAGTTCCCTTCGACCTCTATCTCTTCGTTCCCCTGTTGCATCTTTATCTCTTTTCAGTGCTACTTCAGTGGTCACTGCCCCTCTGAACTGTCTGTTTTCATCCATCCACCAATACGGCGGGTCGTAACACCCGTCTGACAACAAACTCTCATCTCTTTACTGTCCAGCTCTTTGATGCAAGAGTTAACCGTTGCTCATAGTCCTTCATGTACGCAACAGGTCAACTCTGGAACTGTCATCCTCTGTCTGTATTTCGTACGACCTATGACCTCCACTCTTTTAAAGCAGTGTATCTAGGCATCTCGAAATGAACTGACCTTGAATTTGGCTCTCTCTTATTTTGTTTTAATTTTTTCTTGGAGGGAACAATTTGCTGGCTTCCAACCAGTGGTTCCTTCTTCCTTGGAAAAAAAAAAAAAAAAAAACACAGCTAGTAGAGAAGAATAGATGAACTACTGCTTATGGCTGTACGTCGTTGCTCATTACATTATGAAAGTAGAATGCAGCTGAACCATTCCCATTCCTCATAGGTGTTTTAAAGCTGACCATCACTTATGAGAGGCCTGTCTACCCCTCTTGTAATCAGTTTTCATAATAATGTTCATCGTCTCCTCTATAACAGACTGACTGGAAAGAAATTGTTGGTTGTAGTTTCCATTATGTATTGTTATCCTTTCTAAGCATTTATCTTTTCCGTTATCTCTTTATTTTCCTTCCACCATCTTCTCGCTCTGCTTTCGTATATTCACCTCTCTCCTCGCCTGCCTTCTCTCCTTTTCCCCTTCTTTCTCACTCCCTCCCACACTGACTTTCTTCTCTCATCTGCGATCATCGACTTCGTCCTCCTCTCCCTCCGCCCATCCCTCCTCTTCCTCCTCCTCCTCCTCTTCCGTTCTTAATCCCCAACTTTTCCATTTTCCTTCCCATAATTCTCCCATCTCCATCTCTCCTGATTTTTCTCTCCTCCCTTTCCTCCTTTCTCCCCTGCCTGTGCCGTCTTCCCGCCCCCCTCGCTATTCTCCTCTCCTCTTCTTCTTTGGTCTTCCTCTCTTTCTCCCATGTCATTTTAGTTTCTTTTCTTCCTTCTTCCTCTTCTCCTTTTTGTTCCTCTTTTGCTCTTATCACCTTTTCTCCTCTCCTCTACACGCTTCACCTCCCATCCTCCTCATCCCTCTCCTACTGTCTCTACCCTTCTCTCCAGTTCCATTCCCTTTTTCCCTTTTCCCTTTTCTCCTATCTCTCCCCATTCCTCTTCCTACCTTTTCTTCCCTTCTCTCCAGTTCCATTCCCTTTTTCACCTTTCCCTTTTCTGCTATCTCTCCCCATTCCTCTTCCCTCTTCTTCCCTCTCCTCTCCTCTCACTCGTCTTCCCCCACTTTTTTCTTCTCCCTCTTCTCTCTCCCGTTCCGCCTCCCCCTCCCCCTCTCTCTCACCTTTTCCCCAAATCCTTTTCTCTCTCTTCTTCACTTACCTACCTTCCTCGTTTGTCCTCTCCTTTTGTCTCCTCTCTTCTCTTCATTTTCTCTCCTCTTGCTCCCTTCCTGCCCTTCCCCTCCCTTCCTGCCCCTTCCCTCCCTTCCTGCCCACAAGGGATGGCCTCATAAGGTTAATCAGGGTTAATTCTCTTATTTTCTCCGAGCCAGAGTGAAATGGGGAAGGCTTAAGGTGTTCTGAACCCCAACTTCCCACTCTTACACACACACACACACACACACACACACACACACACACACACACACACACACACACACACACACACACACACACACACACACAAAGATGCATGTGCAGTTGGAGACATATTCTAATAATTTTGCCTCTCACTTCCTGTGGTGGCTAATACTCCTGAGCCGAGAGAGGACTGGTGCACTGTTCCCGTAGATGATTCTCCCTGATATGATGCTTTAAGGGAGCTATGACAGACGTACCCTTAGTGAGAGAATAAACATTGTAATATCTGGCAACCTTTTGTCTCTCGCTCAACTCTTACTGATAAAAAAAAAAAAAAAAAAAAATTAGCATACACGTAAGGCACGAATATACAGTACATACGCATACATAGCGCGCGTACACACACACACACACACACACACACACACACACACACACACACACACACAAATGCATCCAATGAGCAAGCATATACATACAAAGGCACATACATACATATACAACCACGTACTAACACATAAACGCACACATACATACATACACATACACGCATATACCGTACATTAGCGGAAGCACATACATACATTCATAAATACACCTGTACACATAAGTATGACTTCTTCAGTGCACAAACACACTTGCATCACGCACACACACATTTACATCTTGTACGCGCACATTAGCCTATATGTCCACTATTGCGACCACAAAATGAACAATGAAAAATGACAGCCAAAATTCGACACAAACATAACTCACGACTCAAAAAAAAAAAAAAAAACTGAATTCTAACCAATACTGATACCGAACCAAAATTAGACACTCAGAAAAAATTCCACACATAAGCAATTTCTCACGGGAAAAAGAAATCCACAGCCAAGCTAAAAATAGAAAACTGGAGATACGAGTAATGATGTTAATTATGCAGTATGGAAAAGTTATTCGACACATAATTTCGACACTCTCTTGTATTTTGTTTTTCTCTTGGAAGGAACCGTATTGCGGGCTCGTGGCCTTTGGTTCCTTCTTCCGAGAAAAAAAAAAAAAAACATGCAAAAATAATCGACGAACAAATTCGAGTTAAAATCAAAATTCGGCTCATAAGCAGAGTTCGACACAGTTGCGATCTGACACAAATGCGATTCGACACAAGTAAAAATTGACACACGACACACGAGAAGAATTACGAGACAAACAAAACTTGACACAAAAGCACAGTTAATCAAGCAAAATTCAACACATAAATTTGACATCAGCATAATTAGACGCAGTAACTGAAAACAAAATATAGCCTACGTAAATGCAAAAACGAAAAAGAAAAATAGACAAACAAGCAAAGTCTAAACAAGCAAAATTGGCCATACAAGTAATGACAATCAAAATTCAGTACCTACCAAGCAAATTACTCCCAGAAACCTTCGTTCGGTACAAAAGCGAATTCAAAGCCCAAAGAAGGACAGACAACATGAAAACAAAAACAGAGAAGAGTATGATACACAAACAAATTTGGTCCCCCAAACCTCCAAAAGCGAAATTCAGTACACTAACAAAACTGGTCTCACAAGCAAAGACAAGCAAAATGGAGGTGCAAGGGTAAAAATGGGTCAGGTAGCGTGGGGTGGCGGGGTTAATGAGACGCTGTTCGTCTGGTCGGCGGGCACTGTGTGACTTTTAGCTGGGGGGAACAAAAGAAAACACAGATACACTCGGATGTATACTGTATATAGTCTCTCTCTCTCTCTCCACACACACACACACACACACACACACACACATATATATATATATATATATATATATATATATATATAATATATATATATATATATATATATATATATATATATATATATTCACACATCATCTAATCCAGCGTTGCCCCAGGAGGAGCGCAGGAACCCAGGGCTAGGCAAGTTGGTCCTGGCATTTAAGCTGAGGGCGATGAGCCTCACTCATCCCTGTTTGATATTACGTGAGCAATAAACCCAATCCACCCCTTGGATAGCAACCTGCACCGGCTCAATCCGAGTGGAGCGCTTTAATTACCCACTGAATCACCAGGCGCCATAATTTGGTTGTATGATTACCACCCAGGGTAGTAAATGGTTTCCTGGTGTACATGATATTTCTTTTTCCTAAATACTCTTCTCCTCGCAAGGCTAAGTGATGCGACGTGAACCTATAAACTAGTCAGTATACCCAAAGATGGTAAAAGTAAGTGTGGGAAAGAACTGACTTTCGTTGTTCCTGATGTATTGTTTTTGCCGTGTTCTATTTCTCATTTTCTGATACTTCACTTGTGTCTTAATTCGCTGTCTTGCTCTTTCTGGTGTTCATGTATTTTTCTTTTTTTTTTTTTTTTTTTTTTTTGCTGATCAGTTTCCTGCCTTCGTTGTTCCATTTTGCTGTCTCTCCACTTCTGTTCTGCTGCTGCTTTTTTCAGTACAACTGTTTCTTCCAATTTGTTACTCTGGTTCCCCCCATGTGCCCCACTGTTTCCTCTGTTTTGTTTCGCTGGTTATCATGGTCCTTCGTGCTGTTTAGCTTCACAGTTTCTATCGTTTTGTTGTATTAATTCTTCTATTTATTTCTATCGTTTTGTTGTATTAATTCTTCTATTTAATTCCGTTGTTATTGTTTCTTCGTCCCCTTGTTACGTTCCAGTGCCTCTTCTCCGTTCCACTGTTTCACCTGCTTCGCTTCACTAGTTCTCCTGTTTCATTCTAATGTTGCTGTTCCCTTCCTATTTTACTACTGATCCGTTGCGCCTTTTTTTTCCCCCCTCATTTCATTGATATTTTTATTCCGTTCTGTTGTTCATTCCGCATGCTCTAATAGGCTACCCCTGTGGTTCTGTTATTTCGCGTCTCTTTCGGTCCATTGCATCTTCAGTTCCGTTCAGCTGTAATTTACTTTATTTCACCGTTTCATCTGTATCATTGCAGTGATTCGCCTGTTAACATTTCGCTGTTCCTCTGTTATTTTTTGTATTGCTCATGTTCCGTTTCACTATGTTCTTCCTTTCCTTTGTTGCACTGTACCGTTTTTGATGTTTCATGAAATTGGTTCTTCTGTTTCATTCCGTTGAATTGTTTTAGTAACTATGATGTTTCGTTCTGCTGTTTCTGATGTTCCGTTTCTTTATTCCAAATTCTTCTTTGTGTTGTCTCTCATGTTCATATTTTGTTTATTTATTCTGCATTCTCTTGCTGTCTCGTTTTTGTTCCCTTCCAAACTTTTATCATTCAGCCGTTTTTATTGTTCTTCCTGATGAATTCTGCTTCCACCGTTTTTCACCCTCCATTCATTTCACTAATTTTTTTTTCTTCTCTCCCACCATCTCTGTTGTTCAGTTCTTAGTCTACTTATCTGTTGTTGTTGTTAGTCTCATTTCTCTTTAGCTTCGTCCCTCTTCTTTGCTTTCTTGTTATTCTATCGAAAATAACATACTGCCCCATCGTCTGTTCGTTCACGTCACTGACCCATAGCGTTGGTGTTGGGAGGTGTGTTACTGAGTGTTATTGGGTACATATTGGTGTTCCCGGCTGCTGTTACTGGATACGCAACACTGCAATATTACACATAGCCACACCAAAATTAAGTGTGTGTGTGTGTGTGTGTGTGTGTGTGT
>NC_136999.1:5466006-5488506 GCF_032717465.1 Coenobita brevimanus | reverse complement strand
GCTCTGTCATATAGATTGGTGACAGCAAAAATTAAACAGATTAGGAGAGGTATCGTATAGTAAAAGAATTAGAAACGTCTACATTAACCTATTGTGTACTGTGACGTCTTATGTTATCCTTATTACCACCAGACGATTTTGTTCAGCTTACAAGTGACCGTGGTGGTGAAGGATCAAAGTCTCTTATAAACATCCTCAGTTACAAAATGCATTGCGTTTTGTTCCAGCACTTGCAATACGATTGTATTCAACTTACGATAAACTTCCTGCAGTTAAGGGGTTATAAGCTTCCGCCATTAATACGTCTATTAGCACGACACTTTTTGTATGAGTATTATATTCCAGCTACCGTCAGATGGATTTTATTATGCTTGCGAACAATCTATGGCAGTGAAGGTGATAACAGTCCCTATTTACCCATTCACTGTTATCAAACCTTATGTATTTTCGTCCTGCTACCATTAGGCGATTAAGTGTCCCTATGATGACGAGAGCACCACTGTTAGTTCAGATGGTAGGATCGAATCAGTTAATCGTCTTATGGTTATGCCAGCTCTAGAATTCTAATCCAGGTAACGCCAGCCAATTTCATTCATCTGAGAGTGGGTCGTAGCAGCCTGAGTATTAATATGGACACCATTAACCCCGCGACGGTTTAGACAATTCCAGTATTCAATTCCACCAAACGCCAGACCATATTATTTAGATCAAAGTGAATCGTAGGACCCTGAGAGAGAGATACCCCCTTCACTACCATATCGTTTCTTATTAATTAACTCTTTGAATCAGGTCACCCCCATACCCCCCTCCCATTATTTTATGCTTGCTGCTTACAGACACCTTTATTTACCTTACGAGCAACTTGTTCTCTTAAAGTTAATAATGTCGCCTTGTAACATCATGAATAAATTTCCGAATAAATCATCGAAGTGAAGAGCTTCATGTTGATATCGACAATTCAATTAACTCCCTCAACCCAATGGCGTACCGTAATTTAACTTTTTTTTGTGTTAATACCAGATGAGTTTAATTGGTTTTATGAGAGATTTTTTTTTATCTGGAGGGATTAAATAGAGCATTAACCTGTTCTCTACCAGACGTCCTTTGAAGGTGTATTATAATTGTAAGTTCATTAGTCAGAATGAAAATGAAATATTAGTCATCGGATTAATGGAGATAAAGCTACAGGAAGACCACTGAAAATGAGAGACAGTAAAGGTTTCAGACAGAGTAATTTATATAGAGCTCTATTCAGGCCAATACACGAAGGTTATTTCTTAATAAAAAATGCTCTGTTGATTACACAGTTCCTTGGTGTGGTGGGTGTGATGGTGAAGAGAAATAAGCGAATACTTTCTGGTAGTTTGGCTGGATGGAATATATGGAGAGAGAGAGCGAGAGAGAGAGAGAGAGAGAGAGTGTGTGTGTGTGTGTGTGTGTGTGTGTGTGTGTGTGTGTGTTCATCATTCTCTTTCCAAAGTTGACCAAGTGTTACGTTTTACCTTGCATAATCTAATCATTATTTAATGGTAAGATATACTGTCAGAATAGTGTTTTCTGTCTCTGTATACAGTCAGGATCCAAAAATTTCCTCAGGCTCTGCACATCATCTTTGTCTATACTAGCTACTCCCATATATTTTAGTTAGGCATAGAGGAGACTTTTAAGACTAGAATGATTAGGTATTGCTTTCATGAACCCATCACGACTAAGGTGCGCTCCTAGGCTGAATATACCTGCCTTTACCGTTCTCACTTTAACTTCGCCTAGGTTTCCGTCCTTTTGCGGCCCATTTCACGTAGCTCAGTGGCAGAAAAGCAGTGCCACAACTCTTTCTCCTTCCCATAGCACGTCTTCGTGACTACCATTATGGTCAAGTGTTACTCTGTTGCTGCGATTGAGCATTCAGGATGGAGAAATGTTTACTTTAGGCTAGGTTTAAAATGAAAAAGAGTATAGTAACAACAATATTAAGCTGGAAAGTGATGTCATTAAATAAAGTGATTAAAATAAATGTACATTTATATTGTACCTTTTTGTTATTTTATACACTGGAACATATTAACCTTTTGAACAATATTGCTTTGTCTCTGGTATTTTCAGATGATTTTATTCAACCTTGGAAACACTCACGTATTGAGGAGGTTCATGAAGGTTATATCTAATCTTCCCACTTCGAATACCGTCTTCTTAACAGTATAAAATTGTCTGGATATAGCAAGGATATATGAAAGACATCCTTCGGTTTATCGTGGTAATATTCCATTTTGTTTTCTCTTCTTAGAAAAAAGGGACACACAACTAGCTCTTCCCATTTTGTTTCTGCTTCCTATTTTATGTTATGGAGACATGCCTATACAAATTTACATTAACTCATAGTTGCTTGATTATTGGGATATATTAGCCATCTCATGATCGGGAATGCTTTGGTATTGTATTCCAGCTAAAGCCAAGTGATTTTATTCAACTGAGAGTGAGTCGAAGGAGTCTGCATGTTAATAATGGTATATTAGATTTTTTTTCAGTCGCATGATATTTTTATTCTCACTTTGACTACCTAAATTATAATTAGAATATTTCAAAAAAGTTCGTCAATGGTCAGTAATCAGGTGTCATCTAAACACGGCTCAGAATCTTTTGCATAAAGGTTTTTGTGGAACAGTTACTCGTTATTACAGGTGACCCATACTTTCCACTTATCCTACATAGTCATATACATGTAATATAAGTTCTCTGGTTTCCTTATTCTAGTAATCTGTGCATGAATAGTAAAGTAGGCACTTGGGATGCTGATCACTCACAGGTTGCGTATTTACACTGAAGAAAAATATACAGAAATACTTAACTCGCATACTTAAATCACCCCCCCCCCTCCAAAAAAGAAAGAAAGAAGAAGTAAAGGAACTGCTTAGAACTCCTTAAAAGTTACTTATTCATTATCTTCATTAATTTTCTTACCAGAACACACTGAAAAGTGGCCAAAGATTTTCAGATATCCAGTACATTACTAAAGACACAAGTTTATAACACTTTCCTCTCCCTCTGTCACCATATACTTTTAATATTTTAGAAGAATATCAATACGGTTTTTTGCGTTAGGCCTTTTTCCATGCCCATAAATCAATGCCGGCTGACGCATCAAAAATTTATAGGCCATAGATATTAATAACCACTCTGTAGCGCTCAGGCCTTCACTGTTAATCTTATCATCTCTGTGGCAGGAATCTCTCTCTCTCTCTCTCTCTCTCTCTCTCTCTCTCTCTCTCTCTCTCTCTCTCACACACACACACACACACACACACACACACACACACACACACACACACACACACACACACACACACACACACACACACACACACACACACACACATATTCATAACTTTACTTTTCTTCACTATCTCTTCATTTTACTCCTTCCTTCTACTTTCCCCTTCCTCCATCAACTCCTCCTCTCTTTTCATCCTCTGACTTATTCTTCTTTTATCTTCTTCTTTGTCTCTCTCCCTCACGAACTTTCTTTTCGGGCTTTCCTTTTCCTATTTTCTTTCTTCCCTAAGTTCCTTTCTCCATCTCCTTTCCCTGTTTTCTCACCTCTCTCTTCTCTCTCCTCTTATACCTGCCTCTCTCCCTGCTTATAACTTGTTAGTCTCCCAATTTATCTTTGGTCCACCTCCCTTCCTCTTCTTCTCTCTCTCTCTCTCTCTCTCTCTCTCTCTCTCTCCCCACTGCCTGGCCTGCCTCTCCCCGATACTCCCTCCCGAGGATTTCACGAGGCTTAAGGATTCCTCGGTTCGGATCAGTTTCATTCTAATTAAATGTGTGCAAGGGGACGGGATGGAACCTTCGCCTGTCCCGTCTCCCTTCTCCTTCCTTTCCTTCTCCTTTCCCTGCTCTCTTCCCTCTCCTTTCCTCTCTCCCATTTCCCTCTCTTTGCCTCTCCACCCCCATCCTGTAGCCTCACTCCTTTCCCTCATGTCTTCTCTCCCATTCCCCTTGTCGTCCCTTCTCCCATTCTCATCTTTTTTTTCCACCTTCCGTCTCCCTTCTTTCCTCTCTCCCATCCACCTCCTTTTCAAACTCACGTCCCCCTTATTTTCTGTCTCCCATTCTGCTCTCTTTCCTATCCCTTACCCCTCCTTTCCCATCCCTTACCCCTCCTTTCCCCTTTTCCTTGCCCCTCTTGCCTGTCCTTTCCCCTTCCTTCTTGCCCTTCTCTCAACCTATTTTATTTTTTTCATTCCTCCGTCGCTCTTTTTTCCTGTCTCCCAGCTTCCTCTTTTCCTTACCTCCTTGCCTCTCCTTTCCTCTCTCCCATCTCCCTCCTTTTCCTTCTCCTGTCCTCCTTTCCTGTATCCTATTGTCCTCTTTTCCCCTCTTCCATCCCCCTCCTCCTTTCCCTTCTCCCAACCTCCTCATTTTACCTCTTACATACCCCTCCTGTCCCATTCCCATCCCCCTCTGAAACTCCAATTCATTACTTCTTGTTCCCCTCCTCGTCTGCTTTTTTTCATTTTATTTACCAGCTCCCCTGTCTCAAAAATTAAGGGATAAAGTCACTGGGCGATTAGGAATAGAGTAGGACAGACACATGGCAGAGACAGTGAAACAGAAGATAGCAGTATTAGGCAGTGATTTGGTGTGCACTGTGTTAGAAGAAAGACAGGAATTATGTAAGGCACAGACGGTGGAACAAAAGATAGTGGCTGTAGGCGGAATTATATTTAGATCAGATGCAGAGCACAGACATTGACACAAACGTCAATGATAGTGGAAAGCGATATGTTGTAGGTTAGGAGGATGGTAGGTCACATACAAGGCGCCGACGGTGAAACAGAAGGCTGGTAGTTGACAATGGAAAGGCCTAGGTTAGTAGTTGGGTTGGACAGTTATAAAGAAGAGACAAGTGTACAGTGTATTAGAAATAAAGCAGAGTAAATAGCACAGACAACAGAACACGTTATATTGCCAGTAGACAATGGTACAGTAAATATATATAGTGTAAGGATAGGTCAGATGCAAGACACAGACAGTAAAACAGAAGACATTGGTAGTGGATAGTGATGTGGAGTATACTTGGAGTAAGGTAGAGCACAAACAAGGCATATACGGTGAAATACAAGATGGCAGTGACGTCACCCCTGGAACGTCATTTATATTACATCCTTAGTAGTTCCACTTGATTTTAATTAGAGCAGGGGAAAAGTTCTGAACTGGAGGGGTTAAATACAGTTTCCACCTTCACCACATATGGCCTTTTCTAAGAAACTGATAATAAACTGGTGGTAATGAAGTGATTAAACCCTTCATTATAAGAGGTGTCCCCTATGCTGAAAAGAAAGGTCTATTCGTACTAATTATAAAAGAAACAATTCGTCAGTGGTATTATGGGGTTGAAATCTGTTTGTCCTGCTTGTATTAACTCTTATGGATTTTTGTTGCCTTTAAACGACTTTAGTTTAGTTTGGGAGTGACTTTCGTGCAAAGGAGGCAAGACATGGCTTTCATTGCTTCGTTCACAACAAAGGTTTCCCCCCGAGTCGAATACGTTAATCTGACTGTAATGAATACCGAAACAGGTCACCACAGTGAAAAGTTTATGTATATCATTAAAAATGGGTAAAGTCATGGTGGAGGTTAGGAATTCCTTTGTTCCGTGTTGCTTGTTTCGGAATTTCGTGTTTCTTTTATTCACCGTATGCTAGATGTGCGAAATTCTTCTTCCCATTGCGGTATATCCAGCACTTCCTCTCCTTTCCTCGGAGTGTTTCATCCTTTGTTTAGGATTCAGCCTCCTTCACGTGGAACCCTCTCTCTTTCTTTCAGAATTCCTCCTCTCCCTGTTTCCATCAGACTTCTTGCTGTTCTCATTTATTTGGGGATGTTCCGACTTTATTCGCAAGTCCTCCTTTCCTTTATTTGGAATTCTCTCTCTCCCCTACTCAGAAATCCCCTCCTGCATTCGAAATACATTCCCTATTTGGAATTTTTCCAATTGTATTCTGAGCACCCCTATTTCTCTGGTGTGTGTGTGTGTGTGTGTGTGTGTGTGTGTGTGTGTGTGTGTGTGTGTGTGTGTGTGTGTGTGTGTGTGTGCCCGCGTGCGCGCGCGCGCGTGTTATTATTCCTTCAGATGTTTTATTCACCGTATCTTCTATTTCACTCTGAACTATTCCCATTTTGTTTTATTTGGAATTTCTCTTCCTTTTCCGCTGAATTCGCGAAGTCTCCCATTCTTTTCATTCGATTTTTTTTTTTTACTCTTATTCTATTTTAATCAGAATTCCCCCCATTTTATTCTCTTCGAAATTCCTTTCCGTATTCTACTTTACTCAGATTTCCTCCTAATTTTCTCAGCGAAATTTCTTCTTTACCACTATCCCGAATTTTTCCTCTCACTTTACTGTTCAGGATATTACTTATTTTCTCTGCGTATGGGTGTTTGGAATTATTTATTTAATGTTGCTTGGTTCACAAATCGTTCTTCAGTAATGCTGCGTTCAGAAATCTGGATTGGCTATATTGTCTAAATAGAATACCATATCCTTCATTAAAAAAAAAAAAAAAAAAGTTAATTAGAAACATTTTCTTGTATTGTTCTTTAACCGGAAGTCCCCTTCCTGTGTTGGATGGGATTCAGATATTATACCTAATGTGATACAGGTCAGTGAAATTTGTACTCTGAAGACTGGTGGCAATAACTGCTTTGGTACGGTATTTCACATTTGCGTTTGTTTAATGGAGTGACTGATTTGCTGACTGAACTGCAGCGGCCGACTTGCATATGCCTGACATGACCGAGTAGCTCAACTTACATCATAGTTCAGCCCCTGTTTTACAAGCTTCTTAAGGGCGTCTGATCCGCAGAGCCAAGAAACGCTAGTTTCTGCCACTGGAAAAGTGACCCGCCCCTACCAGGTTCTACTTACAAGGGTACAGGGGAAGGAGGCGCTTGGAGTATGGGGTGAGAAGTGCACCTGCAAATGTCATTGTTAGAGTGGTAGTGTTTGTGAGTGGACAATCCAATAATGATCTTCTATTACTGATATATAATTCAAAAAAAAAAAAAAAGAAAACTATGCGAATAAACAAAAACACTGAAGATAGGGCATTTCTGCATGGTTAATATGTACTGAAATACACAGTGACAAGATGTACTAAGTCCGTGATATATTCCAGCTAAAATATATATTTGTAACTCAGGGAAAACGTAAAACAATTGTCGCTCTCATCATCCTAATCCCATGGTCTGGTGTAAGTTCCATACATGAGTCTAAGTTTCCATTTACTTAGATAATGCAAAGTCTAAAAAATTACAAGATATATATAGTTAAAACAGGGAAAAAGAGGTAAAGCCCTGAACCCATGCTAAAAGTATCTTACAATATATACTGAAAAAATGTCTTGAAGAAATACGGAAGACAATTTAAACGCGACATTTCCCAGTTAATATACGTATCTATATTTCATTAAGAGAAGCGAGAACTGAGAGAGTAATCCCCATCATAATTTAACAGTGCAGGAATTCTGTGTTGATTATAGAAATGAGACTAAATTTTTAGTTACTGAGAAGGAATAAAATCTATTAACTACAGAGACAATATACAGAAGCTTAAAATTTCTTCAGGATACGACTAAGGGGCATGAAGTGCTAGAGATTTCCAGCTAAATAAATACTGCAGTTTGTCAAGGCAGCGCAAACAAAACGTGAGTGTCCCTAACATAATCCCTCTGTCCAGAAGTCCAGCTCTGGCCTGGGGGAAGGGAACTTGACGCATGGCGGACTTCCTGACAGACAGTATTAATTTGAATTGAGCAAAGTTTGAATGACGAGACTTTCCCTCCAAAATGGAATGAAATTGAGGGAAAAGTTTTGCGGGCCAAACTTGTGCATCGGTGGGGCTCGGCTTTCAGAGGGAGTGCTGCTGGTGCTTCTCAGTTGTCCAGCACGGCCCTCACTCTCATTTTTAGTGGCACAAGAGCGGTGCGGGCCTGACCACACCACACATAAAACCCGAGAAAGGAATCAGAAGCTGCTGAAATGGCTTGAATGGAAGTGAAAGAGAGATCTATAGTTTGTAAAGTAGGAAGGTGAAGATGATATTGCGGAAGGGAACATACATTTTAATGGAGACATATTCCAAGTCCCTACACTGGAGAAAAAAAAAAAAAAAAGCTAATCGTAAGCCAAATAAAGTTACTGTTGAGCTGGCATGAAAGAATGAACAACAGATCATCACATCACACGAGTTCAACCACGGTATTAAGTAATCATGTTACCACTCTCATATTAAGTGGCCCACCACACAATACATAAAAGCCGGAATTACGAATTGAACCCAAGGAAACGACTGCAATAGGGGTTCTTAATTCTCTCATGACGTGAACAATTCCCGTATTATATCCCAGCAAACGTTAAACGACTTTATGCATCTGAAAGAAAATCATTAGAGAATAAGAGCGTCAAACCGGTAAAGTAGGAGAAAGAATTCCACGAATAGACAAACAAGAAAATAAATTAAGATGTGGCAGTATCTAAGAGGATAAAATCGATCATAATATACGAATATCATGCATCAGCTTTCACTACTGCTCTATTTTTAATGACACAAGAGCTCTGCGACCCTGACCACACCACACATAAAACCCAGGATTACGAAGTGAAGCTGAGGAAGGGACTGCAGTGGGGGTTATGTCTGTAAAGTGGGAAGATGGTGGCGCTACACTTATATTTAACTCCTTCACTACAAAGTCTTTCTCCAGCGCTAAATATAGTCGACTCGAGGTAGCCGGGGGAAAACGTAATGGGAAAATAAATAAATAAATAAATCGAAAAACATCCTTAGCAGCCAGCAATTTAATATCACCCTCATTTTCAGTGGCACAAAAATTTTCAACCTCTAACCACACCCCACAGTCATAAAACCTGGCAATAAGAACTGAAGCTGCTGAAACGACTGCAGGAGAGAGGAGAGAGTGAGTTTCGAAATTTATAAAGCATGGAGATGATAATACTCAAGAAAATATTTTTTAAGTCCAAAAACACCTCTAGCCCTTCACAACGAAAATTCACTGCTAAGCCTAATGTTCCCATTGAAATAGCAAGGACGAATATAAAAGGCGCCAAGCCTCAAAAAGTACCACCAAACGCTTTTATTCAGCTTTGGAGAGACCCGGAACTGAAAGAGTGATAAAACCTTCGATAAACCCTTAACTAATAGGGGTTCACCTTCAGTTTCATAAAATCGTTTTGAGATAGCATAAACAAAATTCTAAAATACGTCACCGTACAGAAAGGGTTTAGACCAATCAGCACAATATAAAATCACATTCTTGTTACCACTTTCACTCCCATTTTTGTGTCACAGGAACGCTGTGGGTTATATTACACCACACATAAAACCCGACATAACTGCACCTGCTAAAACAGCAACATTGGGTTGTCAACTTTTTCTTATTGGAACAATTCCTCTATTTTTTTTTCTAACTTTATGCGATTTTTATTATCTGGGAGAAAGTCATATTTGCGTGGAAGTGTTCATCCATCCACCCTCCAATCCTTCTTTATCCCATCAGGAGTGCATGAGCTTGGGACTAGGCCACTCGTTGCCGACATTTAAACGAGGGTGACCAACCTCACATTCCCCTGAGTGGCATTATGTCAGCAATAACCCCAACCTCCCTCGGATATAAACCCTTACAGACTCAACCTAGTTGGGGCAATTTGTCCCTCTCTGTCTGTATTTCCTACAGCTTATGATCTCCAGTCTTTCAAACACAGTATATCCAGGCGGATTTTGAAACTGCCTCTCTGTTATCATGTTTTTGTTTTTTTCTTGGAGGGAACTGTTTGGGGGCTCCTGGCCTTTGGTTTCTTCTTCCTTGCATAAAAAAAAAAAAAATGGTTTCCTTGCTTACAGGAGACCATTTGGTTTGTCACTCATTGTAGAGTCACCCGGAGGCAGCCTCACATCTAGTATGCGAACGGTGGGCGTCACCACTAGAAAAAAGGGAATGGAAAAAAAAGACGTCCATGGACCAAAGAGGATAAGACTGCCCACCACAATCACTCAAGGTCCCACTCCCACTTGAATTTTTAGCGGCACGAGAGCGCCGTGTCTCTCACCACACCACACATAAAACTCAGCAGTGCCAACTGAACCTCCTGAAACGACTCCAGTGGGGGATCTCAGATGTGCAAAATTAGTTGTTTTAAATGGGGTTATTCTGCAGCCTTTTCCTGTACATAAGAACGACCTTTTTTCCCTTCACGGTGCCGGATAGCGATGTCTTTATGAGGTGGCACCAGTATAACTGGGTGGCTCCACTCCTTGGGTATACAGTACAAACGTCCCTCGACTTCTCCCCTATTCCCGGAAAAGAGGATGGTGGACTGCAGGAGGAAGGCAACTTAAATCTTCAGTCGACTGGGTTCATATATTAAATAAGCTTAGGACCACAACAACAATACCAGCAACCCCTTCACCACGATGACGTCTTGTTATACTTTTATTTTTGCCATAACAAACCTCTGTTAATGAAGGGAGTTAACAAAGGCTGTGCGAGTAGCTATCCCCTCCAGTCCTAAGTCACTCTCAAGCTGAATAAAACTGTTTGATGGTAGCAGGGATAAGGTAGAAGATTGCGTCATCGTGATGAAATGGCTAAAGGATGCCGGGAAAAAATCGTAATCAAATAAAAGGGGTTGACCGATTCACTCCAGTGTCATACTTTTAATATTCTTCTTCTTAGTATCGAACTGTGAAAATGTTATTGAAGACTTACTTCTTCGGTTCTATTTGTCTCTCTAAACCTGAGTATAATCATATCGACCACAATACATGCCAGCTTCCACCACTGTAGTCACCTGCCTTAATGGCACAAGGGAGCTGCGGGATTGACTACACCTCACATAAACCATGAGAACAGGAATTGAAGCTGAAGAAACGATTCGAGTGGGGTTAAAGTAGGAAGATGGGTGCACTAAAGAGACAGCAGTTCATAAAGGAGATATTTTGATCATCATCCACCCCAGAAAAACTCATCCTTAGCCTAAGAAGTTGCTACAGTGGCAACGACGAGAAATAAACGGGATGTCAGTATAATAATCAAGTTATGACTGACCTCCACAAACTACTGCATCTATTTTATTATCACTATCATTGTTCGGGCTGTATTTTGGTGACATATAGGCTGCGTAGCACCTCTTCCCCAGCGATTTACTTTGTACACTGCACCTTACCATTCTCTTGGATGTTGTTTATATCGCGTATCGAGTCAGTTTGCATTAGTATCAAACCGGAAGATACTGCGGTGTAATACGCAGAATAAACCTCTAAGTAAGAGACGTAACGAAATGTCTAAAGCCACATAGAATATGACCGTCAGAGCCACAAGAGAGCTGCAGGTCTGACCATACCACACATGAAAAGTCTGGATTAAGAACTGAAGCTGCAGAAACGACTCCAGTGAGGGTTAAGTAGTTGTAAAATGTGTAAAGTATGGAAATGATAGTGCTCAAGAGGACTCCTAAGGCAAATAAAGTTGTAAATGTAGCGACGACAAATACAGAAAACGTCTTCACACTGCACGTAGGTTGGAGCCTTCATATATGCAATACTATATATGCAGTACAATGCTCTTAAAAAGTTAAGATAGACCATAACACTCGAAAATCACATTCCCACTTTCACTTCATGTTCATGAGAGTGTTTTTGGTGTAACTGCACCACACTCACCAACACTCATTGAAACAGTGAAGACTCTGATGCTGGTAAACGAAGAAGATACTGCGTATGTTTTTAACCCATCAATATTTTTTTTAGCCTATATGGTGGAAGACTTTAATGAAGATTGCTCCAACATTCTTCACAGCGGGAGGTCCTACCAGCTGACAATAAAAACACACACACACACACACACACACACACACACACACACACACACACACACACACACACACACACACACACACACACACACACACACACACACACACACAACTGAATATCGCGTTGACGAGGTTAAAAGACATTTTCACTACAAGACGTCTGACCTCATCTTTAAAATCTAGAACAGATATTACCAGAAAAAAAAAAAAAAGTCACGATATCAAAGAGGTTAATATCGATCATTACACTTGAGAAGCATATACCCAGCTGCCACTGCTGCCATGTCCCTCTGATTTTTAGTGGCCACATAACTCTTCAGCTCTGACCACAACAAACATAAAACCCAGGATTAGGAATTGAAACTGCTGAAACGACTGCAGTGGGTTTCGCAAGTTTGCAAAGTAGGAAGATAACAGCCCTTAGGAGGCAAGAGTTTTTAAGGGAGAAGTAATCTGTCTCTTTACTACGAGAAGTGTGTAGTACGCCGACTGTGCCTGATAATCCTACAGCCCGAGAACGTACTTTGTATTGTATTTTGGAGACTGCCAGATGATTTTATTCACCTTAGGAGTCACCGCGAATGAAAGAGTGGAGAAACAGCCAGATTATAAAAATTGAACGTCAGCATTATAAAAGATTGAGGTCCAATAAAGTACTGAAAAAAAAAGAAGTACTTTTTAACGAGGGATAGTGAAAATTTATAAAGGAACTGAAGATATCTATTTCCGAGCTTAGAGCAACATGTGAGTTACCCGCACCGAGCGATACAAAAGGTCTACTCCTCTCCTCTCTGCTCCTCCTCCCCTCCCTCCTTCTTCCTTCCCCACACCACAACTCGCTGACAAAGTTCAGTAGACCGATACGTGTTTTTTACCTAAAGTCAAATTTCGTGGCACGACGTTACCTCACGAATGTCTGACCGGATCTTGATTAAACTTGGCACATACACTGTGTGAAAAGATTGGAAGAAGTGATTCGACTTCGATGCAGATAGATCAAACGTAAAGGTCAAGGCTCGAGATCAGATTCTGAGCAAAGGGTCGATATGCTCTCTAAGGATTTTTATGTACCTCTTTCTTGCCGGTGCTAGACGACTTTTCTCAGTTTACAAAATTAGTAGTGAATGGGCCAATAAAGACTTTTTTTTCACCCTTCTGGTTCGATGAATTTCTCCTGAACTCATAAAAATGTCTGGAGGTAGTAAGAAAACAACAGAAAAAAGGTAATCGAATATGGGGACTGTGCCGCGACCCTTGATGCTTTTCCTGAAATTCACTGTCGAACCATCTGATCCTTCCTCTGGCCCCTTCCTTCCTTCCTTCCGACTCTGTGGCAGGCTTCTAAACATTTGTTGGATGCTTTCGTCGTCAGGCACACAACGCTGTGCCGAAATTGCTACCTGTGTCCCCTTCTTCCCTCCTTCCGACTTGGCGACGGTAAATCCCACGACATTTTAAGCAGATTTCCTAGGGTTGAACTGCGGTTGGCTTTTGAGGATGGTATTACCTTTTCCTCAGCAGTTTATGTCTACTTATGTCACGTTTTTTAAATTTTTGTTACTATTAAAGATGCGTTCCATATAACAGAGTCTTACAGTGTGATAGGCAAAATAAATCGATAAGAGAGATGTGCTAGAAAGGCTCCTATGCTCACGAGAATATGGCCCCTTGTCAGTCAAACCCAGCCACACTTTTCCCTCACTGGTCCCTTTGTACCTGACAGTGAAAAGGTAAAATTCGTCCCTTGTCGTTCGGGTCTGGTGGAAAAGTTTGAGTCCATTCCTTGTCAGCTTGTCGTTCCAGCTTTTAAAGTTCATACCAACCAGCACGATGGGTTTACTGAGATATCCGAACTTTGTATATTGTGTCTACTAACGTTAAGAGAGCTATGAAATTTCTGGTGATCTTCCTCAGTATGCCTTGTAATCTACGGTGCATAAAATATCAGCTCATTAGTCCCTTTACCTGTAGTGTTAGCTGGACCTTTACATTTTCTCAATGTTGTAAGGAATGGCCATCTCTTTCAGTACTTCCAGGCTTCAATAACTCACTCCAAGAAAAAAGAAAATCGTCTGGCGAACACTTAACAGGATAAAGCCATTGCCTTGACCTTCGGAGGGTTAATGGTGGCTGTATTAACACTCATATCCCAAGGATGTCTTGTGCTAAATAAAATCGTATGAGTTTACCTTGAATGAACTACGGTACTCGACAAGATGCGAGCATGAAAAGATTAAGTCTGCGCATAAATAATGTCTCTTAAAACGGGGAATGTATTTGTGTGTGTGTGTGTGTGTGTGTGAGAGAGAGAGAGAGAGAGAGAGAGAGAGAGACAGACAGACAGACAGACAGACAGACAGACAGACAGGCAGAGAGACAGTCTAAATTGTTTTATTAAAAGCATTTCTTGTATATTTTTTTTTCAACTTTCACCGAAATGTGTTTCCCACCCTCTGCCGTATGTATCATAAAACACAGTGCTCTCATGTAAAATAAATAAATGGACAAATGAAAATATGAAAATATAAATAATCTGCCAGCAAAACTGTGGCAAGTAATGAAATTATTCAGATGGAAAAAGGATGAGTTTCGAAAAAAATCTTCTCTTGTTAAATAATTGTTGCTGAATTTAAGGAAATGCATGATGGAAAAATTTGGGGAGTGTCTGTGTATTTGTATGGGGAGTGGGAGTGCTTCTCTCTCTCTCTCTCTCTCTCTCTCTCTCTCTCAGTTTAGTAATGGGGCAGTGTCTGAAACCATAGAGAGATAACAAGAAAGAAAAAACATAACTGGAATTCGTAATCAGCGAGTGAGTAATGAAAGTGATAAAGTGTAGTGTTAAGGCTACTGTGTGGTAAGTGAATTTACTTAAGAGAGGAGTAATTTGGGAATGAGTACATGTGATGAATGAGTAACTGAAAGTTGTACAGGACAGATATATATATATATGAGAGAGAGAGAGAGAGTGGAGGAACAGGGAAGTAAAAGAATATGAATGAGGACATGTCATAGTAGATTGATGAGATTGGCCCACAGCTGACTCAAAGGAACCTAAGTATGAATGAGTGGTTGTAGCAGTGAGTGATTGGCTGAGTACGTGAATGTATAATTGTAGAGGGAGGTGGTGGTCAATGGTCAGAGAGATGTAATGTTTGAAAGGCCGCGAGTTTAATTTTAGACTGCAGCGGGGAACAGTTTATTTATTGGTAAAACAGACTTAACTGATCTACCATAAGACCCACCCACGCGAAATAAAAAGACCCCCAGTTAATATTATAACACCAATCCTGAATGAGACAATCTTGGCATGTATTCAGTGCGTACGGTGGGTATTAGCTCCAAGATAGTGATGTTGGAATGGAGACTGCTGTGCCAATGTCGGACACGTAAGAATTAGGCTATGAATGGCCGAGTGACTCTGTGAATGAACAGCAAGTGACCAAGTTCATGGGAGTGACTGGACATGAGTGAATGAATGGAGTAGTAAATGATATAATGAGCTGTAATTTGTGGATGTAGTAGTGAATGACTGGGTGAGTAAGTGACTGAATGAATGAATTTGTGCACTGATTCTTTGGATACATTAATGAATAAATTTAAAAGTGACCAACTGAGGATATGTGAATAAGTTAATGTATTCATGAATGACTATGTTAATGAGTAGATGTAGTGCTAGATGATTGTGAAAGATGAATGTAGTAGTGAATAACATAATGAAAATTAAAGACTGACAATTCTCAAAAGATTGCAGGATGATCTCCACAGAGCTACTGATATTTTTCTTTGCAAATTGCCATGATGATTACTAGAAATGAACACAGAATATAGGATTCCAAAATTTGTGTATCGCTATTATTTGACTTTTGACCCCATAAACCTCGTTCAAACAAAAAACAAAAATGAAAGAGCCGTCTAAGGGCATTTGCTCCAGGAACACATGAATCAAGTATGAAGTGAGCTGATGAAGAAATAAAAGAAGGGCACCAAAATAACATGTATTTGGAAGAAAGAAAGAAAATGAGGAAGTACAATTAGTCTCCATTTAGCGTGGAGACCTATTTAAGTTAATGGATGTGTTAGTGAATGACTGGGTAGGTATGTGAATGAATGGATGCAGTAGTGTGTATCTGAATGAAAACCGAATGTGATTGGGTGACTGACTGGATGGCTAGGTGAATGAATGTCTGCACCAGTATTTAAAGAAAGTAGCAACATGATGGAGAGGCCAAACTTTATATATATATATATATATATATATATATATATATATATATATATAAGATCTGTCTTCCTTTTCACAATCTTAAATGCACGATTACATCCGTTAGTCTCTTACACATTTTATCCTTTCCATTTACACTTCTCTTCCATTTATTAATCTTAACCCTCGTAGCTTCGTTCACTCTTATTTCTTTCAGTCTCTTACATCATTCTTTCCTTCCATCTACGACCTTCCTTATCTTATCTCCTAATCTTAACTTCTCTCTTTCATCTCTTCATTTTCTCTCAGTCACTTAAGACATCTCATCTCTTTCTCTTATACTCCACTTACAGCTCTTCTCTTAACCTTAACCTCCTCTTCAGCCTCTTTCCTTTCGGTCATAGTCATAACTTTTTCCATCTCTTTTCATCCTCCCATCCCTAACTTCCTTAACCTCTTGCACTCCCCGCTTGTTTTACACACACACACACACACACGCGCAAGAACATCCCCCCACACACACACGCACGCACACACAGATAGATAGATAGACAAATAGACAGATAGAAAGATATAGAGAGGCGGAGATATGGATATGGATATAGGTGTACACATCCACATATTCTGTTTCCGAACATCTCGTTTCTTTCATTCCCCTTTCACTTTGTTTTCCATCTTATTTCCTTCTTTTAATTCCCGTCTTCATAAATTCATCTGCTTATCTATTTCTTACCCCCAGTTATGTTATTTCTTTCTTAATTTACTTCAGTATTAATTCTCAAACAATTATTTCGTCATCAGTAGTTTTTAGTCTGCTCACTTTAAACATTTTCTGCCAACTTCTTCCCTGTGATCATTTGTTTTACGTGTTTGTCTCTTACCTTGCACTCACTCTTACTGATTACTTTGTCGTCCCCTCTTCTTCTTTTATTATTCTCCTCCGTCTCGCTTCAGTCTCTTACAGTCATCATTCACTACCCATTTCTCTTTCTTAATCATTTCTTGCTTCTCCCGTGTGACTGTTTTCTGAACTTTTTCCATCTCTTGCCTTTCATTCACTTCTGTCAATATATTCCTCTTCCTTTTTTTGTACTCATTACATTATCTGCCAAATCTTACAGCCCAGTTTTTAATTTTTTAAATTTCATTTTCTTCTACTTTTGTACTTAAATGATTATAATGTAAACTTCTGTTTTCTACTTTCCACTCAGTACTGTAACTTTTAAATATGTCTTTCACCTCACCTCTTCGTCTCAGAATATTACCTAACCTTGTACAATACTTTTTTAGTCCTTTTCTTTTATTCTCTAATTCAAATTCTGAACTATCCCCATCTCTTGCCTTCCATTCACTCTACTTAAAATCTTTTAACGCTTCACATCCTCTCACGCTGTTTTACCACCGCTTACAACTCGTTCACTTAATTTTTAGTCTTCCTTTTCCTCTTTCGTCGTCAGTCATAATCTTAACTTCTTTCATCTCTTGCCTTCCCCTCAGTTTAACTTTAATATCTTTTAGCTGTTCATTTCACTGCATACTAATCTTTCGTCTTCCTTCTTTGTTCTTTAAATATTTTCCCAAGTTTTCTGTCTTTTTTCTGTATTTGGTTTTACCTCCCTTAAGATTATATACATTATATGAACTTCTTAACTTATTCTACTAAATATTTTTCTTTACCTCCCTTCCTCTAACCCTGTTAACTTTATTTACTACAGTCCTTTTTACCCTTAATGAATTCCGTATCTATTTCCTGAGTTCAGTTATTGGATTTCCCTTTTCGTGTCAGCAAATAGTCTGCCATCTCTCTTCATTCTCTTACGATCCCATTCCACTTCTTCCTGTCTCCCTTAACCTCTTCATATATTTTCCGTGTGATTATATTTTCATCTTTTCCACACATTCGTACTCTGACACCATCATTTTTTTTCCCCCCACTTCTGTCCCTTATTTTCGCCTTCAGCTCCTACTCTCGTGATCAGACCCTTGGCAACTTCCATCTCTTACCATATATTTAGTCTTACTTTTCTTAATATCTTTCACCTCTTTCGCTCCTCTCAAGTGGTATTATTCACGTCTTACAACTCTTTATTTATTTCTCTTTTATTTCTCTTCTACCTCTTCCTTCTACGCTATATTCTACCCTTCCTCTACGCTGATTAGTTTTCATAGTATCGTTCTCCGTCTTACTCTTCTCCTCCTCTTTCCCTTCTTTCCTCTATCTCATACTCCTTTACCTTAATTCCTTCTCTTTTTCCCTGCCTCTCATCCTCTAATTTCTCACCTCTAACTCATCCTTCCTCCCTATTCTACTTTCAACTCTCGTACTGCTCTTCTCCCGTTCCTCTTACCATTCCTTCTGTTCTTCCCTTACCGTCTTCTTTCCTTCATTTTGTTCTTCCATCCCTCTTAGTTTTCTTCTGTTCTTCCCTTCCTCTTATTCTCTTCTCTCCTTACTCCTCCCCATCCGTGATCTTTTACTCTTCTTCAATTCCCCTTTCTCCCAAGCTTCCTTCCTCTTACCTCCCTCCCCCTGATTCTTTCGTCACTTTTACTTTCTTTTCTTCCGCTTTCTCTATTTCTTCTTTCTCCTCCTTCTTTTTGGTTATATGACTAACTTCTTCCTTTTTTCTTCCAAACTTTTCCTAACTTGTGTCATATCTTGTGTTCCTCTCACACGGTTTCGCTCTCTCTCTCTCTCTCTCTCTCTCTCTCTCTCTGCGTGTGCGTGCATGCGTATACATGTGTGTGTGTGTGTGTGTGTGTGTGTGTGTGTGTGTGTGTGTGTGTGTGTGTGTGTGCGTGTGTGTTCTGTATTTTCCACTGTCATCTTCTTCACATTTCCAAAGTTCTTTTCGCTTTATTTTCATTATCTTCCTACGCTTTTCTTCCTTCT
The DNA here is from genome assembly GCF_032717465.1 of Coenobita brevimanus. Classification (NCBI taxonomy): domain Eukaryota; kingdom Metazoa; phylum Arthropoda; class Malacostraca; order Decapoda; family Coenobitidae; genus Coenobita; species Coenobita brevimanus. The sequence goes on along the minus strand of NC_136999.1, from coordinate 5,469,522 downwards.
CTTTTCCCATCTTCACGTAAATTTCCCACGTTCATAGTATTTTCCCTTTACATTCTTATTTAAAACTGACCTTGTCCACATTTAACATCTTCACTCCATGGTTTTTATTTTAATTCTTGATATTTCCAGATGACCCCTTTTCTGCCACATTTTTTTTTTTTACTGGAAGGGTTAGACACAGGCTTCCTTAACCCCTTCAGTACGAGAAAGCCCTCCTATCTATCTATTTATCTATCTATAGCCAGTCGCCTTAAAACCGTAAGGGTGGCCACAACCAAATCGCCTCCATATCGCCCCGTCCCCTGCCGTTTCGATGCCCTCCTTCCAGCTCTCACCCTTCTCTCCCATGTACCTCTCCACTCCATCCCTCCATTTCATCCTCGGTCTCCCTCTCCCCTCCTCCTCCTCACTCACATACACTCTCCTAAGGTTAATATTATCGTCTGTGGCACCAAAACTAAACTATAAATATTACTTTTTTCCGACTTTACGTGTTTTTTTTCCCCTCAATCTTCTTTCGTCATTTTTCCCCTACTGTCTCGTTCTTCATCATTTCTCCTCTCAGCGTTTTCATCACCTATCTCTTTTTCTTTATCGTTTAGTTTCCCCTTCTCGAATTACTCTTCATTTCACTTTTACCTTCCTCTTCTTTTTTTTCTCGTAATTTTTCATTCTCTCCTACCATTCTCTTCTTTTCTTCCATTCTTACATTTCTCTCTCTCTCTTTTTTCTTTTCATATTCCTGTAACTGTCCTCGTCCTCCTCTTTCCTCTCTCGCTCATAATCTTAACTTCTGCCATCTCCTGTCTTCCCCACAACTCCTAACTCTCTCTCTCTCTCTCTCTCTCTCTCTCTCTCTGTATATCTACCTATCATTCTAGCTGCTTTTTACAATATAATATATGTCTTCATTTCTCTCAGTTACTCGCCTTACTTCTCTCTTCACCTTCTTCCTATACCACTCTTGTTCACACCCTTTGGCTCTACTTCTTTTCTCACGTTCTGTCTCCTAGTATTTCCTTTAAATTCCCTCCCTCACTCAAAATTTATTCCGTCTTATATATTCTGTGTTTCTTCTTTCCACTTTTGAGCTTTCATTCTTCTTCGACATTTTCTTTTCTTTTACCCTTTTGGCTTTTTTCCACTCTTTCCCCAAACATTTCAGCCCAAGCACGTTCCTTATTTTTCACTCCTGCTGCTCCTTGACGATTTTTTGAGTTCAGGGTAGATACTTTGAAGTGGAAAGCAACTTGTAGACTTGAGAAATTCCTAAACAATCTGAGTATTCTTCCTATGGTAAATGAAATCGGCCGACAATATAAAAAATAAAATATACAGGACGATAAAGGAATGAAATAGTTAACAGTCAGCTATTTACATTCTTTCAGTCTTTTTACATTCTTCTTCGTCATCGTGTACTATTTGTCTCATTTTTCCTTTTTCTTTTATTCTCAATACCGTACGTTTATCTTTTTTTTATATTTTCTTCCGTCTATCATCACTCCTCTTGCTCTGTTGCACTTTTCTTCCGCTTCTTGTGTTTATGTTTGTAACCTTTGCCCCTTTTTTGTCCTCTGCCCCCTAACTTATCATAACTTTTGTCATATCTTGTGTTCCTCTCACGCGCTTTCCTCTTTCATCTCTCTCTCTCTCTCTCTCTCTCTCTCTCTCTCTCTCTCTCTCTCTCTCTCTCTCTCTCTCTCAATCCTATGTTTACTGTTTTTTTTGTCTCCTTTATCTTTATTTTTCCGTTTCTGATCTCAGTCTCTTCCTTATGATAACATATTTTTTACTTCTGATATCAACAGACCATTTTATTTAGTTTGCAAAAGGCGTCCGAAATGGTAGGGTCTGACATAACTTTCATTAACAATTATAAGGCATCCCCTAAGTTGAAAAATATCGTCTGGAAGCAGGAAGAATAAATCAGATAAAACGTCCTCTTAATTCCCCCCCTCACTCTTATATTTCTAAACTTGACTCGCACACTCACTCTCCCAGTCCTGTTTTTTATTTTTATTTTTTAACTCGTAACTATCAAGCAGTCTCTCCTGAACTGACTTAAATCGTCTGGAAGTAGCCAGGTTAAGCACAAAATTCGTCCACTTGTTGAAAGTATGATTCGAGATTATTTCCAACACCTACAGCCCCCAAAGACTCTCCTGGGCCCAATATGGTCGTTTGATGTTGACCTGAACTGATACACAGAACACATTGTCGGCATGAAGAGATTGCGCTCTTCCTCCTTTTCCTCCTTCTTCTCCCCCACCTTTATCTCTTTCTACCGTATTCGCAGCTCCCAAATGCACTCCCGGACTTCTTCCATGTCTTCTTTCTCTGTAAACACTTTCCGTACACTTCAGCACAAGTTTTCTTTCATGTCACTCTAACTTTGATGCTGATTTTTCCCCTTCAAACTCCCGTGGAATATATTTTTTTTTAATACCTTTTTTCCGACTTAAAACTTTGGTATATCCTTCTTTTAATTTTCCATTTTTAATTCTCTTCTTTTATTAATCTTCTTTTTCCTTTATCCTTCCCCCATCTTTTCCTTTTAACTTCATCTTCCTTTGCTTAGACCATCATTTCCTCTTCCCCCTCCTCCCCCGTCCCCGCACTGCAGCCTTGAGAACAATTAATATAACGCTGGAAGATCCATGGTGGTAAAAACTAACGAAAAACTTAGAGGAAAGACTGAATTTCTCTCTCCATCTCCCTTTCGTCTCTTCCTCTGTCACTTCCTCTTCTCTTCTCTTCTCTGTCCTTCCACCGTTTCATGTATTATTCTGTTTATTCTTGATGTCTCTGGATTATTTTAGTCAACGTTGGAAACACTTCTCGTATCGATTGGGTAAAGCACTAATGCCTCAAGTAAAAAAATAAAAAAATAAAATAAAAAACTAGCCTCAATTGAATAAAAATGTCTGGTGTAAGGAAAAAATATGTAATGAAACTAAAGGATTTCCAACATCCCCAAGGGAATGCAGGATGGTCTCCTCACACCTTTAGTACACAGACATTAAAAACTTCTCACAGACTGCCATAATGATTACTGCGAAAACAAGAACATAGGACCTCAAAATTTGTGTGTTTGTGTGGTTTGGCTTTGACCCCTTTTAAGGCCTAAAAAAAAAATGACAACTGTATACTTGGCCAAAGAACGATTGTGCCACGTTTAAAGGGAACTGGTGAAGATGAAGAAAGATTGACACCAAACTGAAGAGAGTTTGGATGGGCAGAAAGAAGGCAAAAACAGGTCTCGTACTTTTGCATGGAGACCTAAGTACGCCATCCCTTGTATCCATTCCTTTCGTCTTTCTTCTTCCTTTTCTCCCTATCTCCTTTTCTCTATCTTTTTTCCTTCCTACTTTCCTTTTACTCCTTCTCATCGTCCTACATCTTTTTACCTTCTTCAGTCCCTTCCTTCTTCCACTTTCACCTTATTTCTTCTATCATTCTTGTCATCATCCATCTCTTCATCTTTCATCTTTCCCTCACTCGTAATCAAGAATTTTT
>NC_136999.1:5406006-5461006 GCF_032717465.1 Coenobita brevimanus | reverse complement strand
GCTTTATTCCTTCTGTTCCCTTTAACATCAAAATTAATATCTCACGTGTTCTCTTTTCTTCCATCCACTTCCTCCTTGCCATCATCTTGATTGTTCTGATCTCTCTCTCTCTCTCTCTCTCTCTCTCTCTCTCCCCTTGGTATATTTTGTCTTATTTTCCTACTTTTAGGTTGTTATTACCATTTTCCTGTTCACATCTTCCCTGTTCTCCGTCTTATCTTATTCACTTTATTTATCCTCATTATTTTTTCTCTCGCGTCGCCTCTTCCTGTGCTGTTTGTCTCTCACATGGTTACGCTTGCATCATCATCATCACCATCATCATCCGTAGATTTTGCTGACTTTATGGAAGCTACACCAACACACCACACAGTGCCAACACACCACACAAAATCACCTTCCCATACCACACCACACTGCATCACATCACACACCACACCATACTCTGTACCATCCCTCATATCATACCAGAGAAAATCACCATAGCACACCATACCACATCACACCTAGATCCTAGGTTGACAGTGTTACTTTCCTTTTCGGGTAGAGTGTGTAAAATAAAATATCCTTTCACTCTTCCCTATGAAATTTCCATGACAGCATTACAATGCTGCATAGTGTTCTTTCCCACTATTTCCTGCCAGCTCCTGCTGGTGAGTTTCGTGGATGGGGGGGGGGAAGTCTTCCTGTTTTTCAGTCGTCGTATTTACCTGATAGAATAGTTTTGTTAATGATAACCATCCCTACACCAAACAACTACGGAGGGACTAACAGGTTTGTTAAACTGCTGTTTACTTTCCGTTGTACTCCTTGGTACACCTCGCCACACCACAGGCATTGACCTAAGTTCCCTGAAGTTCCCGTATCTAGTAAATTAAAAATTATTCTCATTTGCACTGCTTCATTTTCATTCTCTTTTCTTGCATTTTCATGTTTTCATCAATATTTTTCCCTTTCCTCCTCCTCCTCCAATCATCTTTTCCTGTGAAATTTCAATGATAGCTTTCCTGTGCAGCTTAGTGTTCTTCCTCACTGTTTCCTGCCGGTTTCGGCTGAAGGGTTTGGTGAGTGTGGGGAACTTTCCTGCTTTTCTATCCTTGTCTTTGACAGATAAAATAGTTACATTAGTTATAACCTACCCTGTAATAAACAGCATCAAAATGACCAATAGGGCTGTTGCTGTTTACTTTCCTCTGGACTCCATTCCCTTTGAACTACCTTTGTACTCCACTTCCCCCCCTTCCCCTTCCCGTTCCGCGAAACTGTCTTCCATTTCTTTTCTTCATCTTTCCGCGAACACACGACTTTCCGAAAGACAGGAGACACTCGGGAGATTAACTTAATATTATTTGATTATCTCTCTCTCTCTCTCTCTCAACCGTGATACCGACGGTGTATGTTTTTGCATTTTCCGTTTCGTTTTCTTTTCATTTGTCTTTTCCTGTATTTCGTTTATTCATTTTGTTTCCTTCTTTACCCCATTTTCAGCCTTCGCCGTCTTAAACTTTTTGTTATCCCCCTATTTGTTCCTCTTTTTAAAACATTTTCCTTCACACTACTTCTTTTTCTTGGCATCGTTTCTTCTCGTTCCTTGTTTCGTGGTGGCCGAGTGGTTATCATCGCTGGCTGGGAAGTTACCGACCCGTTTACGCCAGGGATTGACTCCATGTGTTGGCATCTGGCGTCATTGGATTAAAGTGTCGATTAGTCCTTTGTGGGTTGGTAGGTAAAGTGTGACCCAAGAGTAACACCTACGGAAGTAACTATGGTAACCTGGATGATGCAGTGGTCGTCTGTCCAAGGATGTTGGGTGAATAAACAGACATCATTTTGCTCAACAACTTAATTTATGGGGATGTGCACCGCGGCTAAGCACCTCATGGCGTCTGCCCCCACTTTTATCTTTACCTTATTTTTGTATCTGTTTTGTTTCTGCTGTACGTGTTAATATTTAATTCCTTCCTCTTTTTTCTTCATTTGTCCAACACTTGACAAAAAATAAGTAACCAAACACCACCATTAATAAACATGGTTCAATAATTTAAAAAAAAAAAAAAATCTTAAATACATCCACCAAATAAATATTTTCGAACCTTTAACACTCTGGTGTTCTTGTAATTTATCAGGAGCTGAATTTAATCTTCTGAAATTAGTTTGTGTAGAACATAAGATTTGTTCCCACCATGAATGAGTTAATGATTACAGTATTTTCCTCCTTAGACTCTAAAGGTCACGTCTAGATGTAAATATTATTTGCCATTAGGTGAAGAAAACTACAGTAGACTTGTCTCAACAGTGTGATGGTTAAGCATCGTACAATGTGACGCAATGAGCGAAACATGTGAAGTTTGCACTTTGAATCTTCAAATATTCTGAACGATCGTGCTTTGAGTACTGAATTCCATAAGGACAAGACTCATATACTATGATGGAATTATTTATAAATGAACAGTTTTATCAGATAAAGCCAGTTTTCCCCCAGTGACTAAACTATTGTGGTAAATTTTCACCCACATAATATGAGGCGTCCGGAGGTAGAGGGGCAACCTCGCCGAGCATTGGAATTTCTGTTCTCACTTGCCGGGGTAAATTTGACCCATTTTCTATGAATTGGTGTGTAAAGGCAGGCGAAACTCACCCTTATCACATGCATTCTGAAGGTCTGAGGTCCCGAGGTTGTCTGGGTAGAAGCTGGCAGCACGTTATGCTTCTGGAAGGTAGAGGGGTGATAATATTTTGGTACGGTCACTAGACAATAGGACGCTGCAACTAACTCCCGTGTTTATACCCTGCCGTTCAGCCAATCAGCACCCGCGTAGCATCGCCTGTAGTCAGTCTACCTGCCACCCTCACGTGTGTTAGGAGGATTACTGATGTGCTGTATTTTCCCATGTTATACGATTTATGCGCATCAACATGTTTTTTAGTAACACTCAAAGTGAAGTGCAGTTACCAAAGGTAATTAGGAAGAGGCAGAGGAACCCTGAGAACTGGAAACAAGCTGTAGCTAAGAAGAAAAGAAACAGTGGTGAGGCTTACTTTAGTTGCCATAGTAAGCAACAGGTTCGTGCAAGACGCGTTGGTTCTCCCTGCCAGTGTCATGATAAGTGTTTCACTCGTATTGGTGGTGATAATGTGCAGGAAATATTTGATAATTTCTGGGCATTATGTGACCATTATGCTCAGACAGCATACATTGTTGGCCGTGTGTCTGTTGGTGCTGTGAAACGGTCCCGTGTGGCTGGTGATGACCAGGAAAGCAGAATAAAACGGAGCATGATTTACACAGTGATGATGAAGGGTGAGGATTTAAAAGTGTGTCGTGTGGCATTCATTAAAATGCATGATATTTCAGAAAAACGTGTTCGTAATGCTTTGAAAAAGGTATCAGATACTGGTACAACTGACTCTGACATGCGAGGTAAACATGCGCCCCCGAATAAAGTGTCTGATGAGAGGAAGGAGACGGTGCGGGAGTACATCAGAGGTGTGCCGACTGTGACGAGCCATTACTCACGAGCGAAAAGTCCGCACCGCCAGTATCTTCCTCCTGGGCTTAGTATTCACGAGTTGTACAAGGCTTATAAGGAGGTACTCGAAAAAGAACATTGTAGTGCTGATGTTGTCTCACAAGATTATTTTGAACGTGTGTTTATGAGTTCAGTATCGGATTTGAACCACCAAGTTCAGATACTTGCAACTAAACCATACACACACACCCGCTTGCACTGGCACCGTACTCTGCACACTGAAAACGTAAGTGTTGCTAATTATTAAATTTATATATTTTTTTGTTTATGAACTACTTCCATTTTATACTGGAAATACAGTACTGATACATGCATTTTGTATCCATTAAATAATAGCACAGTTTTTGCATAATAAATAATTTCAAAAATTCATTAAAAATTTGTTTTTTAGCTTTGATGGAAATAGTTCATACCATAGTTTTAGTTGACACTGAAGTTTAGAAAAATTACCAAACTTTGATTTTTCCTTTATTTGTGTGCCATTCAAAAATGGAGGTTAGAATTTTATGCAACAAAAAATCGTTTATATCAACAAAACATTATAATTTTTATATTTGAAATCTACAAGGAAAGACGAGTACATTGAGTGTAAACATGTACACACACACACAAAAAAAAAAAAAAAAAAAAAAAAGCGGAACCATTAGGTAAACTTTGAATTGAAATTTCTCGAAACTGTGGTTTGGTGATGTCGCCCCTGTACTTCCGGACACCACCTATGGATTTATGGAATGCTTGTTTATGGGAAGATACAACAGCTTTAGCTCAGTTTTTATCCCCTTCAGCTGCCGTAGCCTACCTGGAAATGTAGTTGACTGGTGAGTTATTACAGTCTGGACCCTATCTGAGCCCTCTTAAAACTTTAAGAGGATCTAAGTTGGGCAGCAGCAGTTTTATCTTCCACTAAACATTTCTGAATGCAGGTATTATTCTTCCATTTCAACAGTTCACAGCACTGTGATATTAGGACGCACAAACACCGGAGTGCTTACAGCTCTGTATCCTGGCTGACATACCAGACTTCGCACGGCTTTTTTCTGTTGTCATTTATTTTGCTTCATGCTCCTACTGTCTCACGATAGCGAAAAGTCTCGCATCATTTCAAATAACGCCAGAGAGTAAAAAGCTTGTTGTCTCTTATATATATTTTTAACACAGTTTGTATCAGTAACATGAAAGAGGATATTTAAGTATAACACGCAGAATAAATTGCTGAGGAAGAAGGCTTATGATATCTTCGAATCCAACTAGACGACAGTCCTCGTTCAGAAATCCATCGTACCCAGCTATTCGGGCACATTTCTTTCTCTCTCTTTTCTAGTTTATAAATTTTTTTACATCTCTCGTTACTCTAGGATACAGCAGATCCTCTTTTTCTCTTGTTCCACATTTCCATTCCTTGCGTTCCTTCTTATTTAATTAGATAATATTGTTTGGTTCGGTTTCATTTTATGCTGTTTTTCTCCTTTCGGTTACTATTATTTTCTCTCTTTCTGTTTTAATTAACTTCCTGTTTATTGTTCTCGTACTATGTTCTTCTACCTCGTCGGTGTCGTAAAGTCTTTGTTTCTTCCATATTAACTTCTTCTTTCAAATGTATGTTCATTTTTATTGTGATTTTCTGTGTTATTATTTGCTTCTGATTTCTTTGTTCATATTCTGATTTACTTTGTCCATTCCCGTTCATATCTAATTCTTTATTCCCCTTTTGAATACCTTCTTTTCTCAATACATTTTTCCTTTGTTCCTTTTTATCTTCTGTTTTGTCCTTTATTTAACTCTCCTATCTTCTCTTTTCCTGTGTCATTCTGGTACTTTCTTCATTCCTGTGGTCTCTTGACTCCTTTTGTTCTTATCTTTTTACTTCTATATTTTCTTGAATTAATCCAATTTCCAACTTATTTTTCAACCAAAGTTCTCTTTCTTCAGTTTTTTCTTTACCTCTGTCAATTGTTGTGTATTCTTGTGACACAGAGATTGTTTCCAAAGCTATATTTCACTTTTCTTTATTCCTCTTGTATTTCAGTCCTTTTCCCAAAATACTTTTATTCCTAGTTTCTTTATAATCTCAGCTTCTCTTGTTTTAATATGCCCATAATTTGTAAATATTAGTTCTATTAACTCTCAAGCGCTGGACGCTTCCAATACTAATACACCTTAATTTCATCGAATGTTATATTATTCTATTGAATTATGTGACACAGAGCCAGTGAGTAAAGTTATTCTTATGTGTACCTTTCCCTCTTAACCTCACGTCTTTTCTCCTTACTTTCTCTACCCATTCCTCGCCAGACAACGACCGCGACAGCTGGAATGACAGCCTTCGACTGAATAAAGAGTTGGGGTCGTTTTGGTACAGACAGAGTGAAAGGTGACGGAGCGTATTGTGTGTAAAGTTAGCACTATTTTCTTTTTTCCTACTCTCTCTCTCTCTCTCTCTCTCTCTCTCTCTCTCTCTCTCTCTCTCTCTCTCTCTCTCTCTTTCTCGCTGTGGTGAAAGTTAAAGATTCCACATTTAAACCCCAAACAGTGCAACACAACTCAGTCATTAGCTGTAAATACCAAACTTTTTATGCGTCTAGGACCCTCTTCGCCAGCATGCAAAGTTGTTCTACCCACACATTTCCTAAGGTCAAACGTACTAAACCTGAATTCTTTTGTTCTGGTTTTCTGGGTTGATATTTCGAAGTCTCCCTTAGTCTGCTTCCGCCTCTTACCTTCCCCAAACTGTTATTTATTATTATTTTTTCGTTGTATTTGTTCCCTCCCTATTTCTCTCTCTCTCTCTCTCTCTCTCTCTCTCTCTCTCTCCCTCTCTCTCTCTCTCTCTCTCTCTCTCTCTCTCGCCTAATCTGCCGAATGAGTGGAATTCATTTTTTTTTTTTTAAGTTTTCAGCACATATATGACTGACCCTTTATCTCTGAGAGTCTTAGAGCAGAAGAGGCAGATTAACTGGATAAATGTTTATTTTTCAGGAATCATTTTCTCTCTTAGCTAATGCATTGATTCACCTATCATTTGGGTTTTTCTAACTCCAGATTGAATTAATTATTCTTGATAACGTTATTGTCTATGTAGAATCTTTTTCATAACCATGTATAATCTCGGGCTAATACGATTCACCAAAAGCTGATTAAATACAAAAATGAAATAAAGGTCGCCTTGATACGAGAGTTGAAGGTACCTGGATTACCAATAACCGGGTCCTGTACTTACTGTCAGCTGAATGAAGTCGTTTGACAATGGCTTGGGTCTCTCTCTCTCTCTCTCTCTCTCTCTCTCTCTCTCTCTCTCTCTCGGAATCTATCTTCGCGGAATCACATTACTTCTCTTGTAAAGTCCGCTTTCCATTTCTTTACCCCTGTAAATATGCTGACTTTTTTACCGTGTGGAATACTGCACTCATGTGCGGCCGGCTCACTACATACAAAACTTCTAAATAAGATGGAGGCAAAGTCTTTCCATTTCATCTCTCCTCCTCATAATGACCATCTTCACCTTTACTCTCTTTGTTACAGTGGTGCCTCTCTTTCCGTCAGCCAATGCTGTTTCAGTGGTCTGCCTGCTAGTATCTCTTTTCGAATACGGAGGGGGAGTAGCACCAGTCTTGAAACGCAGGCCCACCCTTCTCTGTTCAGCTCTTGAATGCAAGGTACTCTGAGTCCTTCAGATAGGCAACAGGTCCTTCCTAAAACTCTCTTCCTCAATCTTTACATCCCTCTGCTTATGACCTCCCGTTTTATATATGCAACATTTCCAAGCTTCTCCAAATGACCGGACTTTGATTTTGGCTGTTTATCGTTTATTTTGATTTAATGTTATGGGAAGCGCAATTTCTTTTTAGTCCTCCAACCCTCTGCTCTTTCTTTTATGCATAAACAAAGTAAAAACAAGTTTATCTGAGATGGCTGTGTACATTTGCATACTTCACCGCTGAAGTCTTGGCAGGATGAGAAGAAAAGTGAACATTCGCCATCTCAGCTGGAGTAAAAACGCTTAGCAAATTGCTTCCGGTGGCTGTGCTTATACGTTTACATTCAGATACAACAAATTAGCTTTTACACTCGAGGCCTGGAAACAGCTCTCTAATTCATCCAGATACACATAAAAAAACAGGCAGGTAGCTGAAGTGAGAGCCCAAGAGGTGGATGGATGTGGGTTGAGTGAGATAAAGGTGGGTTGGCGGTGCTTGGCAGGGAATTAGTGGCTTTATGGAGTAGTAAAGGAGTGGTATTACGAGGCTTGGGGCCCCCCCCTTTCTCTCTCTCTCTCTCTCTCTCTCTCTATATATATATATATATATATATATATATATATATCCTGATGCAACTTTACACACGACGCTCAGTATCCATCCACACGCACTTTTTACTCTACTCACAAAATTCTCCCTAACGCACTTTTCACTCCACACTCAAAATGTCCATAACGCACATTTCACTCTACTCGCAAAAATTCTCCCTCACGCATTTTCACTCTATTAGCCTTTTTCCCTCACGCACTTTCCACTCCACACCCAAATTCTCGCCCACGTACTTTTCAGCCTGCAATGAAGCTCTCCCCTCACGCTTATTTCATTCTACATTCAACAGTCGACCGCAATTTTGTCTTTGCAATCTTGTATCCACCCTTAATCCCTATAATCTTGCTACCACTACATGATTTCATTCCGTCCAAAACTAGATTGTATTTACCTAAGTAAGTCGCAGATTTGTGTGTGTGTGTGTGTGTGTGTGTGTGTGTGTGTGTGTGTGTGATATTAAGGGTTATTTAAGGGTTATTTCTTGCTCCTAAGGAAATTTTAAGCATGTGGTATAAGAGGACCGAGTCTGATTTTTTTTTTTTTTTTTCTTTTTACTGTTGATACGAGGAAAATATTAGGGAGAGACAGACCACAGTGCTGCCAGCCACAAATTGCAACTGGGAACACTTCACAAATATTACTGGCAGGCTAATATTACCCCGTCTCTCTTTGTTTTCTATTTTTTTCCTCCTCCCCCACTCTCTCTCTCTCTCTCTCTCTCTCTCTCTCTCTCTCCTATAATTTTACGCTCATTAACTCCGATAATTATTCTTAAACATCTCCAGTTACAAAGTCAGTCTTTTCAATAATTTAAAGATGGTGCAGGTGAGGGACGCCTTCACGTGGTGGCTCCTTCATAACCAGGCGGCTCCACTGCTTTGTTATACGGACGTCCCTCACCCTCTTTCTTATCATGCAAAAGGGGATTAAAGGCTCAAAGGAAAGTTCAGCCTGCAGTCCAACGGGTTCAAGTTTCAGATGAGTGTAGGGGCGCAACACATAAAGAAATTTTTAGGTTGAGAGACCCAGAGAATACCTTAAAAATATGTAGTCTGTAAATCTGTCTGTCTGTCTGTCTCACACACACACACACACACACACACACACACACACACACACACACACACACACACACACACACAGGCTACATGCCGCTAATCCTTTATTCCTGTCTCCCTCTCCCTTTCAGAATTCCACCCACCTATTTCCTCTACTTCTCTGCACCTTCATAAGTCCCCCTGTCCCAACCCACTTTCTCCACAGTCCTTTCCGTGCGTCTTCTCCCACTGTTCCTCTTTGTAGTTAATTATTTCCCCTTCTTTGTACCGACCATTGATGTCATTCACTTCTCGTTCATTCTTGTATATATCTTTTTCTAAGCCTCAACCCTATGTTCTCTATCTCAATATTACGTTTCCGCTTACCAGTGTATATTTCTTTTACTGGGCTTCCTCCCTTTCTGATATTCTAGTCACATATTTTTCGCTTATATTAACAAATTCGTTTACATTGTGATTTATCTCAATCCCATTTCTCTGTCCCAAACCATATGTTTGACTCTGAACCCCCTCCCTAGTACTTCCCCTTCCGTCTACCTCCTTTCTCAAGCCCCTTTTTTCAAGGTTGTATGTTCATTTCTTTGTATAGACTGTCTGCATACACATCTACAGAACATCTTTGTGTGTCGTTTTTCTTTGTGTGATAATCCATGTACAATTTTAGACCCACTCTTTTTGTTCCAGTCAGTGTTCTCTCTCTCTCTCTCTCTCTCTCTCTCACACACACACACACACACACACACACACACACACACACACACACACACACACACACACACACACACACACACACACACACACACACACACACACACACACACACACACACACACACACACACTCCTATCCTGTAAACTTGTGCCGAGCCGAGTTCCTATATACAAAACTTTTCGCAAACAACTCGTCCTTCCCTAGTGCCTCACAGTCCTCACAATCACACTCACCCAGGTTCTGTACTTTACCCATAGTCGGTTTATTTTCGTCTGACAAAGATCTGTCACCATTTTTCAACTTCTCTGATGGCCAAGCGTAGTCAGAGGAGAGGGTTGAGTTGACTATTAAACAGGGAGGATCATTCCTATCTCATTACTAACGCTCATCGAATTTCACGCAACCACAATTTAGTGTTCAAGCTCCCGTCAAAGGAACACGAACCAGTTGTAATCCCTATGCACAACCCGTTCTCAATATTCCGAGGTCTCTCCTACCATCCCCAGGTTCTCCTTTAACGTACTACAGTTCCCCAGGCTTCTCCAACTTCTCTTGTGTCACGTACAGCCTCTACGCCAGGCACCCTATTACATTGTTCCATATTACAACTACTCCATTTATCCATCTGTTCATCCATCCAGCCATCATCCAATCTCTGTTTGTTTCATAAGGAGCTCTGGGATATAGGATTAGAACTTGGTCCCAACAATTAAAGCGAGGATGGGTAGCCTCGCTCACTCCTGATTGGCATTATATGAACAGTAAACCTCAACCAATCCCTAAGATTTAAACCATTATGGAGCTTCCTGGCCTACTAAACCACCACCCGTCATTTGGTTATATGGTTACCACCAAACGTTGTAAATGGTGTTCTGAGTTACAGGAAATCATTTGGTTCGTCATTCAGTGCAGAATCACCTGAAAACATTGCTACATCTTGTGAGTGGTCAGTGGGCGCTCCCACCTGTCACACATTACATAAAGCTCATTTCTCAATAGCCCAATTCCTCCCTTACCACCCCTTATCTTTCTGTGTCATCTCTCACCACCTCTCCCCTGCCCTATATCTCCATAACTTCCCCCTTGCCACCCTCAACACCCTCCTTTCCCTTTCCTCAATACAGTTCCATACTAAAACTAATTCCTATGCACACTTTGGGCACATTTCCAGTAATCCCCACCATCCCCACCATCTCTCAACTTCCCCTACCACCCTCCAGTCCTCCCTTCCCAGCCTCAAACCCCGTAACCCCTCCTTAACCCCCCAAACCCCCTCCTACCCCACTCCAAACCCCCTGCGTAGTAGAGGTGAGGTGGGCAGGTCAGGTTATTGAACAAGGGCAGTGAGGGTCCCCGGGAGGTTCAGAGGGAAATAGTTTGTCTCTGGTTTTTGTCGCTTCATTGTCATATCCCTGGACGTGAGGGGGGACGGAGGGAGGGGGGAGGGAGAAAAGGAGGGAAGGAGGAGGCAGGGAAGGTAGATTGCAAGAAATGGAAGGAAGAAAGAAAATGAATAGAAGGTGAGTGAGTGAAGAAGAGAGACAGATGGGTACGGAGAAAACGAAAGGGGAAGGGGAGAAAAAGGAAAATTAAAGGAGAGGGAGGAAGTAAAGCAAGTAAGATGGGAAGACAGGACGGAGGAGACAATAATGAGAGAGAGAGAGAGAGAGAGAGAGAGAGAGAGAGAGAGAGAGAAAAGCGAGTCAGTGTGTGTGTGCTTAGCAGTAAAAAAGAACTGCATTACATGCATGGGACTGTGTGTGTGTGTGTGTGTGTGAGTGAAAGAGAAAGAGAGAGAGAGGAGGGGGGAATGCGACTCAGTGTGTGCCTAGCAGTAAAAAAGACCTGCATTACATGCAGGGGACTGTGTGTATGTGTGTGTGTGTGTGTGTGTGTGTGTGTGTGTGTGTGTGTGTGTGTGTGTGTGAGAGAGAGAGAGAGAGCAGGCAGGCAGGCAGGCAGGCAGGCAGGTAGTAAGGCAGGCAGGCGGACAGCCAGACAGAGAGAAGAAGGAGTAGGAGAAAAGCGTAGCGAGTGAATGAAAGGGACGAATGGAAAAGGGAAGCGGGGGGTGGAGGAGGGTCGAAGTTGAAGGAGGGAGTCTGAATGGGATTATATCGATGAGAAAGTCTAAGCCTCTCAGGGTAAGGATTAAGAAATGAAAGTTGGAGAGGGAGCCGAGAGTTCAGGGGATACCAGAGATCAGCTCAAATTGGAACCAAAAGATCTAAACATTCTTAAAGTAATATTCTGAAACCGTAATTTTTGTTCAGGTATATTCATGGAGATGGGAACGTGAATATATTAGTTTAAAGGTAATATCAGGGCAAAAATCAACTTTAACCGGAACCCAGAGGTCAAAATATTCTTAAAGTAACATTTTTGATCCAGTAATTTTTATTCATTGTTTATTCATAACCCTGGAGATAGGAACCTGAAAGTTTTAGGATCAACGCAAAACAGAGATGAATGGATAGCAGAGATCAACTCACAGTGGTATGATAGTACCTAAATATTAATTAAATGGTAGGTGAGATCCTAAATATGTATCAAGTAGTAGGTGAGAGCAGATTGACACTGTATACTGGACCACAGGATATAACTGTTCATAAATCATTTTTAACCAATAATCCTGTAAACCACGTTGACAGCTAACGAAAACAAAACCGTAAGCATAATAACAGAAGCGGAAGACATGTCAACAATAAATCAGTGAGTTATAAAATCTAAATATTCATTCCTTTATATTATGAAACATAATTCTTATATAACATGGTGCTGAAAAATTGAAATAACATAACTTTAGACCTGGCAAGAGAGCTGAAATCGACTCACGTTGAATCATACGACCAGTTATTAGTATTATATTTCTTTTCAACGGTTATTACACCCTGGGTTTTCAAAAAATAAAAACACTGTGATAACGCAATTTTACTACTGACAGAATAGAAGCAATAAGCTCAAATTCGCCCAGATGTCACCAATTATTCAAAGACTTATTTCTATAGTTTTTTTTTTTACCATAACTGTAGAAAGAAAACTGTATTAGCATGCAGCAATTTTCACTGATCCACCTGGTGAATAAGCCTACATCTTTTTTATCCTTAATGACCTAGAGCAGCTTGTACAGCACCCTACCCGTATCCCAGACCGCCTTGGAGAGAGCTCCAACATACTTGACCTCTTCCTTACAACTAATCCTTCTGCTTACACTGTTAATCTTTTCTCTCCGTTGGGCTCCTCCGATCACAACCTTATCACCTTAACCTGTCCTATCACTCCGGTACGGTCTGTGGACCCTCCGGGGAAACGTGGCCTTTGGCATTTTGGAGCCGCGGACTGGGAGGCCCTCAGGCAGTACTTCTTTGATTTTCCCTGGAATGATTATTGCTTCCATGGCCGTGAGCCATCTGAGTGTGCCTTGTGCATTACGGAGGTTATTCTCTCGGGCATGGAAGCATACATTCCTTTCTCATATCCTTTGACTAACGCAAGAAAGCCTTGGTTTAATCACGCTTGTTCTAATGCTGTCCACAACAAGGAGAGGGCCTACAAAAGGTACCGGAGCCAACCCACCCCTGAATCACATCATCTTTACGTTTCTGCCCGGAATCGTGCTAAGTCTATTATTCGCTCTGCTAAAAATAATTTCATCCGTACTAAATGCTCTCAACTCTCCAACTCGAATTCTTCCCGCTCCTTCTGGCACCTTGCCAAAAACCTTTCCAACAACTTTACCTCATCATCCTTCCCTCCTCTTTTCTACTCTGATGGTTCTGTAGCTATTTCTTCTACTGATAAAGCAGATCTCTTTGCACAGACTTTCTCCTCCAATTCTACCTTAGACGATTCCGGTGCTGTTCCTCCATCACTTCCTGCCTCTGACTTCCTCATGGCTGACATTAAAATTTCTTCAGCTGATGTATTTTCTGCCATCACTGGCCTCAGTACTAACAAGGCATATGGGCCTGATGGGGTCCCTCCTGTTGTTCTCAAGAACTGTGCTTCTGTGCTTACACCCTGCCTAGGCAAACTCTTTTGCCTTTGTCTGTCAACTTGTACCTTTCCTTCTTGCTGGAAGTTTGCTCTCATTCAGCCAGTCCCAAAGAAGGGTGACCACTCCCAACCCTCTAACTATCGTCCAGTTGCTTTAACGTCCTGTATTTCAAAAGTTTTCGAGTCAATTCTCAATAGAAAAATTTTAAGGCATCTTTCCTATAACAACTTTCTTTCTGATCGTCAGTACGGGTTCCGTCAGGGACGCTCCACTGACGATCTTCTCACCTACCTTTCAGACTCCTGGTCATCCTCCTTTCGGGACTTTGGCGAAAGCTTTGCCATTGCACTTGACATCTCAAAGGCTTTCGATCGAGTCTGACATAAATCTTTAATTTCCAAACTGCCCTCTTACGGTTTCTATCCTATCTGTGCCTTCATCGCTAGCTTCCTTTCTGGTCGTTCTATAGCCGCTGTTGTAGACGGCCATCGTTCTTCTCCTAGATCTATCAACAGTGGTGTTCCTCAGGGCTCTGTCCTATCACCAACGCTCTTCCTTTTATTCATCAATGACCTTCTAAGCTGTACATCTAACTCTATCCACTCATACGCTGATGACTCCACCCTTCACCTTTCCATTCGGTTCCCGCAACGCCCATCTCAGCAGTTACTTCAACAAACAAGGGATGAGGCAATGGCACACCTAATGTCTGACTTGGCTCGTATCTCTGACTGGGGTAAAAATAATCTTGTTGTTTTTAATGCATCTAAGACTCAGTTCTTACACCTATCAACCCGTCAAAATTTTCCACAGGGATACCCACTAAGGTTTAATAATATTCAGCTTAATCCTGCATCATCCTTGAACATGCTTGGGGTTTCATTTACTCGGAACTTATCTTGGAAAGATCATATTACATCTCTTGTAAAATCTGCTTCCAAGAGATTGGGTGTGCTAAGCCGACTCCGTTCTTTCTTTACCCCTGCACAATTGTTGACTCTATACAGGGGTTTTATCCGCCCCTGTGTGGAGTACAACTCTCATGTGTGGGGAGGCTCCTCACACACAGCTCTTCTCAATAGGGTGGAGTCAAAGGCTTTTCGTTTCATTAATTCTCCTCCTCTTACTGACTCCCTTCAACCTCTGTCGCTTCGCCGCACTGTTGCATCTTTATCTCTTTTCTATCGCTACTTTAATGGTCACTGCTCCTCTGAACTGTCTGCATGCATTCCTCCACCCCTACGACGGGCGCGTAGCACCCGTCTAGTAGCAAACTCTCATCCCTTTTCTGTCCAACTCTCTAATGCAAGAGTTAACCGTTACTCCCAGTCCTTCATGTATGCAACAGGTCAACTCTGGAACTGTCTCCCTCTGTCTGTATTTCCTGCTGCCTATGATCTCCAGTCTTCCAGACGCAGTGTGTCCAGGCATCTCGAAATGAATGAATCTTGAATTTGGCTTTCTCTTGTAATTTGTTTTTCTCTTGGAGGGAACTGTTATTGCGGGCTCATGGCCTTTGGTTCCTTCTTCCTCGCATTAAAAATATATATGTATATATATGGATCTTTCTCCTCAATCCGAGGACATCATTTCTTTCTTAATTTTGCTTTCGCCTAATTATTAATTCAGTTTTGGGGAGACTTTTCGAACTAGAGGGTCAAGATACAGCCTTCATTAACCCCTTCACTACCAAGGAACTCTCTTAGCCGAATAAAACCGTCTGGTAGCCAAAAAATAAGCTACGAAGCTACGTCAGTGTATTAATTCTTTCAGTCCGATGTCACACCACACGTATTCATACTGTCCATTGAAGATTTTATTCACCTTGGCATATATTATCCAAACAGGAGTTATATATATATATATATATATATATATATATATATATATATATATATATATATATATATATATATATATATATATATATATATATATATATCGAGGAGGCTCTCCATAACTAATAGTTACGTGACGGAATCTTGCCGAGATGACTGAAGGGTTTATTAGAGTTTAGTTCCAAGTGGGCCATATAGTAAATCCCTCATGGTCGGAACAACTCTATTATTTTAATTCTGGCTAAAGTATGACATTTTTAGTTAGCTGCTGGTGAGTCACAGAAGGCTAAGAGACTTGATACTGTCACCATTAATCCTCTCACGGTCGGGACACCTTTAAATTGTATTGCTGTTTACAGTACTTAAAACTGAATCATAGGAAATGAAATATAAAGTGGTACACAGAGGTTAACTGAAATAAAACCGTAAAGTTTACTTACTCGTAACGTCATGATACGGGTACTTTTTTACAGTAATGTCATGTTACTTTTTCACAATCTTTGAACTATATCCAGAGACATATTTGAGACTTTTCCAACCGGATGGACGAAATGTAACCCTAAGTCAGCTGCTACAATAAGGATCATCTTATCTGAACAAAGTCGTGTAATAGCAGGAAGATATTACAAGAGAAAGCTGTTGTAGTTAAAGAATTAATACCATGTGTGAGAGAATTATAAACAGTATGACATGGGTTATAGAGGTGATTGCGGCTGGGGAATTGACAGTGGATCGAACTGGCTGGAAGAAATACGATTACGTACGGAAGAGTGTATGACAACGCTATCGCACACCAGTTTTTACCCCACAACGTGAGAGTGTGACTCGAAGTGATAGGTAATGTGAAGCGCGAAAGTTTGGAGTCAGGATTCCGCAAGCTTGAATAGTGAATGAATGAAAGTGTGACCTTTTATCCATCTGTTAGGTTCTTCTTACCCTGCTGACCTACTTTACCTCATCCTTGGGTGGAGAGGGGGTAGAAATGATTACGAAAAACAATTATACAACATACGGTCAACAGTTACCAGCTCGAACTGTGCCATAGGTCGTCAATATTCGCAAATTAATGTGATTTAAGCAATTCTTTTTATACCCTGGCATTAACAAAATGAGGGTAATACGATCAACCCAATTTTGGTAAACTGATTTCGTGCATGGGATATTAAATTAAGCGTTGCAATATGATTAATCACATCAACTACCATCACAGCCATCAGCAATGCAATAGACGTGCCCACAGAACTGACCCCACATAAAAAGCCTCTCCCTTTACTCGATTATAACAATGTACTGGTATTCGCTACAACTGTTTTCAGACATATAGGAATAATAGCACTGCTTCGACGCAACTGACGCGCCCACAAATTATACTCGCATGGCTCTCTCTCTCTCTCTCTCTCTCTCTCTCTCTCTCTCTCTCCACAAATATCACATTCAGATAATCGCCCAAACAACTATTTTCAGAGGTACAGAAACAATAACACTTCCTCTTTATAATAGTACATCCAGCTCACAGCTGGAAGAACCAAAGTACTTATCTAGAACCGGTCAGATTGGTGGACTCATTTTGTTCCCTCTTGTTCGTGTTCACGCAACATCACAACTGGTGACCCTTTTGTATACCAATTTCTGCCGATCGTATTCTGAGGGGAATTTTTTAACGTAGCAAGAACTAACTGTCAATCTTAAACGCCTTCGTGCAGTCGATAGGCACTGATCTATCCCTTCTTTACAAATACAAAAAAATACTGATAATATATCTTTTCAATAACTCTTTCAATGATACACTTCAATAAGCAGGTGCACAGTTAAAAGGACATTGTCGTAGCCATAGTAACAATAATTTTGCAACTATTCCACAGTGACAATGGTACAGTACAACTACCACAGTTCCTATAATTCTGTAACTACAAGACCTCCATGGTAGAACTCCACAACTCCCACAGTTTCGCAGTTACCACCATGTCAACTCAGCTACACGTACACAAGATTAACTCTACTAACTCAGTAACTCATGCCAACATAAATTTTACATACACAGTTTCACATCCAACACAGTTGCAAAACTGTTGTTTCCACAACTACCAGAACTACACTTTTACAACAGCAGCACCTTCACAGCTACACTATTTCCACATCTGGATCGCCTTCACGGGTATGATCCACAATTACCGGAATCCCACAACTACGAACTAATACCACAACTACGTCAGGTCCACGGCTATCACACTGCCACAACCAGAGGAGTGTTCGCTGTACATGCCGGACCCTCCTAAAGACAAGACCAAGTTACACAGAATTATTATTTTCATGTGGCTCTGTGTCCTTAATTAGGATTAGGGGACTGAGAGAGGAAAGGAGAGGAACAGTTAATACCTCCTCATTCGCCTCGAAAACCGCAGAGAGAGAGAGAAAGAGAGAGAGATGCGTTGCCTGCTGAGGGATGCAGGAAATCTGCGTGCTAAAATACATATTCTCATCTGTTTGTGTTCCTTTACTTGTTCTTTTAGTCACATTTTTTGTGACATGCGTACAATATATTCTTTTCACCTTTTATATATCTGGAGGTTCTAAGTATGATATTCATTTGAAAGACCTATTATCTGTTCGATAGTGCTGATTGCATACTTTAGTGGAGGGGTACGGGACTGACGGCAGCAAGTTATAATACGTGACAAATTGCTTGTTAAACTGAGTAACTTAGGAACAAAGCTGACAGTAGGCCGAGCCCTGGGAGAGTCTGGCAACTACCAACACTATAAACATATCGCTAATACCACAACTTCACAATTGCAGTTACAACACTACACACCTTGCGCTAGTACCACAACTCCACAACGACAGTACCACAATTACCACACCTCATAACTACCACGGTTTCCATAATTCCACAACTACAACACCTTGGCGCCTACAATTCTTCCAAAACTACACGCATACTACCTCACCAATAATTCCAGATGTGAAACATCGCAAATATGCTACTTCCACAACATCCCTAATCCACTGTTACATCACCTTGAAACTACACTAATTCCACAACTACAACAACATCACAGCTACATTAAGTCCACAGCTCAACTAGTGGCACAGTTACAGTACCTAGAAAACTACAATAATGCCACAACTACACAACTACAGCACCACAAAAACACTCATTCCACAACTGCACTAATTCCACAACTACGGAAACTACACAACTGCAGCACCTCGGCAACTTCACTGATTTCACAACTACAGCACCTTCACAACACCAGTCGCTCCACAACTACAATATCTCCACAACTACTGTACCTCCACCATTACAGCACCTACACAACTACGACACCTTCACAACTACAACACCAACTCATCTCAGTACGTTTAACTCCACTACCACACTCATAACAATATTAATTTCGCAACCAAAACTACCGCAATTAATCAAACTGCCATTCCACAACTACTGAACCTCCACAACAACCGTATGACCACCATTCCACAGTGACCATAACTCAGCCGCCATCATTACTCCCACAACAACCACAACCACCGCAACCACCACATCCACGACCACTACCATTGCTACCACAACTCCACAGCCACCATAACTTCACACAACTACCACAACTCCACAGCCACCACAAGTTCACACAGCCACTACAACTACCACAATCACCGCAACTACCATACAACCCCACAGCCCCCACAACTACCATAACTCCCAAGGCAAGCGCCACACTTCCAAAACAGCCACCATAACTACATAACTCCACAACTGCGACCATTCCACACCTTCCACACCTGCTCTCCTTGTTCCCACCTGTCCAGTATATTAGGCCATTAATTACCGCAGGTTACCGTCCTGTTATTTACGTGACAAGAGCGGCCATTTCAACACAGTCTCACCAGGGAGGAGGAGGAGGAGGAGGAGAAGGAGGAGGAGGAAAGAAGAAAAAATAAATGAAAGTAATAACGTAATGATAATAAAGAAAACAAAGACGATGAAAGATATAAGAGAGAAATTGAAAGGTGATAAAATACAGACTAAAGGAAACGAGAACAAGAAGGGGCGAAAAGACCGGAAGGAGAAAAAGAAAGTGAAAAAGAAGAAGGAAAAGAAGAACAAGAGCAATAATAACAGGAGAGACAAAGACAACAAGAACAAGAAATAGGGTAAAAAAGGCAATAGAAAGAGCGCTGGTACGAAAGGAAATGGGAGAAAATAGAATAAATAATGGTGACAAAGACGAAGAAATACCTTGGAGCAGACAAACTGCTGTCAGAAGAGTGGAAATAAAAGCCGCAGGAAGAAATATAGGAGAGAGAGAGAGAGAGAGAGAGAGAGAGAGAGAGAGAGAGAGAGATGTGTGAGGGAGGGAGAGCGAGAGAAAATAGCCGGCAGACGAAGAATAGGAAAGCAAATTGTGCCGTGTTGTCATGTAAATTTGGAGGTTTCGTCACCGTGGTAGTCGGCTCCACCACACCACCACCACACCTCACTTCAAAGGAGACATCTCGGCCCCTGACTGTGTACCTATTCATCAAGGATCTTAACCTTAATTGCAGGACAACCGAGTTTCCATAGTAGTTCACAAATATGAGAGATCGTTTTCGGACTGTCAATTTTTCTCTTGTACCAATTTACAATAAAACCATGTCTGCGTAGCTGTACAGGTTCAAGAAATTGTTTGTTTTTTCGCTTTTTTTTCACACTACAAACTTAGTCTAAAAACGGTATCTTAATTTCATTTTTCTTGCATCTTAATGATTTTATTCTGATTAGGAGAGATTTCTTTAACTGATGGGATTATATATAGCTTTCATTATCCCTTCCATTAAGAGAGGTCTCTCCCAGACTGAGCTAGATTTTTTGGAGTTAGTAAGAATAACCATGAAAATATAATCTTATTCAAGAGGTTATTATTCCCTTTAGTTTGGTTATGCAGTACAGTACATTGGCGTTGTATGCGTGAAGACAATGGGGGAGGTGGTGGCCGAGCTATTAGAGAGGTGTTCTGCTGTTATAAAGGACGCGAGCTCGATTTCCGGCTAGGGGAAGGAACAGTTTAAGAATCACTGTAATCTCGTTAAAACGTTCTGTACTGATCTTCCATAAAACCGACTGGCATGTTCAATCTCCTACGTAAATGCTAGTACACCAGTCCTGTATGGAACTTCCTATATGTTGATAATAAGAAACATCTCTCTGTCTTCAACGAGTTTTGAGTTATGGCCTCCAGAATATCCGTGACCTTGAGTTTGACCTTTCAAGTCACTCAGGGTCAAAGGTCTTGGTGCCATATGAAAGCCCATATAACGAGTTCCTGTATGTTCTTCATAGTAAATATCTCTATCTTTAACTGGTTTCAAGTGATAGCCCTCTGAATATCCGTGACCTTGATTTTGACCTTTGTGCTTCATCGCCAGGACCTTTGATCATAAAACGCCTGATGTAATTCCTAAGCTTTATAAGTCATTAGTTAAACCACACCTGGAATACTGTGTACAGCAGTGGTCCCCGAATCTTATTACGGAAGAAGATAGATTCGAGAGAGTGCAGCGCTGAGCCACAATAATGATCACATCGCTGCGAAATTCACCCTATGAAGAGCAACTGAAGAAACTAAATATGTAAAAAAAAAACAAACACGACTCAGAGGAGATCTAATACGAGTATTTAAAATCCTTAACAAATCTGACGATGTTTGATGTGACAATTTGTTCGATATACAGGATGATACTGTGAAAAGAAATAGTGGAATGAAACTCAAAAGCAGGAGATGCAACGCTAATGTAGGGAAAAACTACTTTAAAATTTACGTATTGGAACAATGGAATAGGCTACTACTAACAACAAGTAGTTGGTGCAAAAGCTACTGATACGTTTACATTTCGCCTAGACAAATATTTTGAGTCTATAGGCTGTAAACTAACGTAGTGTCACATATCTCCAGGTTGAAATGACGCTCACGACTAGGAGATGTTTGATTAGAATATTCTTCGACTGTGTTTACTTTTTTTTACCCATATGTAAAATAAATATTACACACTGCATGTTTGTTCTTTTCAGCTTGCATGTTTCTTTTTTTTTTTTTTCTTTTTTTTCCTGCTAGCTTAACCGGACGGTGTAGTGGGTGGGGAAGAGCCTTCTTTTCTATCCTTTTCTCTTGCGTGTTGGTAAGATCTTATCGGAATTAACTTTTTTCCAGCAGATAATCTCGTCATAGGCCACCAGACCTCCTGTTATCGTCGCTTTCTATGTACTCTTTCCACCAAACTCATTTGTCCAACCTCAGGAAAGGTTGTGAATATGGTGGGTGTTATCTCTCAAATCTCTGGGCTCCCCACGGGGTCGGAGGCGCCAGGAGATAAGAGAGGGGCCTGTGCGGGAAGACTTAATCCCATTTAACACCTGTAGCACTCAACGGCAGGGCTATATATCTTGTGGGGGAACAGAACCCAAGGAGGAGGGAACGTGTCATTAAACCCCTCCCCTAACTAGCAGAACCTTTCAAACCCATGTTGTTTCCATGATATTTACTCTTTCAGTATAAGAGCATGTTTCTTCTTTCTTCTTCCTCTTCCTCTTTTTTCTTTTTCATTTTTGAGCCAGGTCGATGAAGTCAGTAGTCATTATTTTTGTATGAAATATATTATGTGTGTGTGTCTGTCTGTGTCGAAAACTCAAATTTCAGAAAATACTGACTGTAGAAGGAAAATTTATAAATAAGAGTTGTTTAGAGTTACAGGCAGAAGAAGCCGATGGTCATTATTTTTGTACATGTATCTGTGTGTCTGTCTCTGTCGAAAACTCAAATCTCAGAAAGTATTCATAGTAAATGGAAAAGCTATTAAAAAAAGTTGTTTAGAGTCAGCTTGAGTTCACATGTCACTCAGCCAGCATTAGGAGTCATCCAGGATGGATACATAATTGTCAAGTTTTCATCTAACAGTATTATTACAGTCTACTTGGCTCACAGATGACAGGTAGTCTTGTCTTTCTTTTCTTCTTCTTCTTCTTCTTCTTCTTCCTCCTCCTAGGCCATCTCCCGCTTTCACCAGGGGACTTTGATCTTAGAAATGTTGTCTATTAATAAAGAGGCTGAAAATATACCTTTTATTCACTTCTATGAAAGGACGCCTTGTTAATCGTTTTCTTGCTACCACTAGATGATCGATGATCTGATCCAGCTTACAGAAAGAACCTCTCTACATGAAGTGATTTACTTAAACAACTAGCTAACTCAAAGACAAACGGCCACCTCTTACGGGACTGACTATAGATAGACAGAAAACTGAACCTCAAAGCAGCTACCTTTCTTTCGGTCTAACAATCAAACGATCTATATATGGCGAATGTGACGATAAACTACAGGATTATGCACCGCTGAATGAAATCGTCTGCTGCAAGGCCACATAAAATCCATTAACGCGTCCACAATACCGATATAATTAATAGAGATTCTTTCATGATTCACTCAGATGAATAGAATTGTTTGATTTTAGGGTGACTGAATTATTGCAGCAATGGGTGTGTCGGGTAAATGGTGTGTGTGTGTGTGTGTGTGTGTGTGTGTGTGTGTGTGTGTGTGAGAGAGAGAGAGAGAGAGAGAGAGAGAGAGAGAGAGAGATCATTAAATCCAAAATCAGATTGTTTTCTGAGTAAACTACAAAAGCAAAAGAAATAACACTATCATTGGTATCAGTTACAACAGCGTATGTAGCATATAATTCCCTCTTAAGTAAAATGACGTATTTTTTTTACTCAGCTTATCTCAAGACGATTTCATTCGGTATTTTAAGAATGTTTAAGAATGGAAGTGTTAGCTGTAGTATCGCATAACTCTTCCATTGTCTGGGATTCTCCTCAGCTGGATAAATCGTCAGATGGCAGCACGAAAATGTTTTAGAAAAGGTGTCATAATAGCGAGAGGGCCAACGACATCAGTGACAGCGATAACAATAGCACATTACCATCGCGAACGTCAAAATGCACACAAACATCATTAATTCCCTCACTTTGATCCCATATTTTCTTTTTTTTAGCCAGGTTACAATATTTTGTTGACTTAAGGAGGGTCTGTTGTGGAAAAGGGCCAAATAAAGTCTAAATTTAATCATTTATGTTCAAAATGTATCCCGTAAGCAATATATAATCGTCTGGAGATACTCATAGTAAGAACGAAACACAATTTCGTCTTCTGAATTAAGGAACTGACAGCAGAGTAACAGCAACACAACAAACTCACCAGCAAGAACAAACCCCGGATTCTGACTCAAATATTTAATAATGTTTCCCGA
Source organism: Coenobita brevimanus (assembly GCF_032717465.1). NCBI lineage: Eukaryota > Metazoa > Arthropoda > Malacostraca > Decapoda > Coenobitidae > Coenobita > Coenobita brevimanus. Next base: position 5,437,285 of record NC_136999.1, on the reverse strand, counting down.
GCGTAGCCTACTCTGTGTCTATCATATTTCACCAACAATAATTAATATATTCATGGCATAGAAAAACCACCTGTGAATTATCCATTTACTGTATAGATCACAAACTCATTCTTCCTCCTCCTCCTCCTCCTCCTCCACCACATCATCATCATCATCATCATCATCACCACCACCACCACCACCACCACCACCACCACCACCACAGACCTTTTTTCCAGCCTGAAAATGTGAAATACCTGTTTCAGAAACAAAGACAGAGAAAGTATAAAAGTGAAGAATTATCAACAGTATATCCAGTGATATGGACCACATAATCATTCGCACATCATTTAAACTCCCAGAATTCTAACTCCGCCTTCGTCTTACACGGAAACCCTTTTTGTCTTTTCTTTGCAGATGCGTTCCACATATACCAGACGGAAACTGTCAAACCGCTGACTCTCCACTAAAAAAAAAAAAAAAAAGTTAAACCTTTGTAATGTTCTTTTCCGCACATATTTGTGTTAGTTCGCGGACATAAATCTCTCTCCTTTTGGCCAAGCGCTCATCCTCTCACGTCGGAGGCTCGAGTCCACCCAGGGGTCACTGGTAGACATCAGGAAGGGCATCCGATCATATAGTGCAACACGCTCCAAACCTAAGTCCTCTAATCAGAGGCAAAGTCTTAGCCCTTAACGAAAAAAGGGGACAGGGCGCAAAACTCTCTCTCTCTCTCTCTCTCTCTCTCTCTCTCTCTCTCTCTCTCTCTCTCTCTCTCTCTCTCTCTCTCGCATTGTTATTATTATTATTGTTATTATTATTATTATTATTATTATTATTATTATTATTAATTTATGCAAAATCAGAGTGATTTTTTTTGCACTGAGTGTTAGGTCCAAGTGCTCATCGGGCAACCAGTACATAAGCAGTCTTTAGGTGACTCTGCACTGAGTGAAAAGACATGTAGTTTCAAGTACCCAGGGAAACCAATTACTAAGCTGGGTGGTAGCCATATACATAATGAATGGACGCCTGATGGTCCAGTGGGTTAAATCGTTCCGGGTGAAAGTGGTCCAAAAGATGTAGAGTTCAAAGTAAGATTGGGGTTTATTGCTTAAATAAGGCCTAAGTGAACTCGTAAACATCATCAGTGTCATCATCATCACCTTTTTCCCACCGAAGGAGTATAAGTAATTTATACAAACGCGGGATATTCTTGCCAGTGTAACTTTTCTTCCCGTTTTGGAGGTTTTTCTTTAATTTGCAAACCTTTTTTTGCATACTGATATGCAGAATTATTCCAGAAATCTCTGTGCCTTCCTTTAATCACGATGAGTCTCTCTTAACATGTTTTGAAATTCTTTGTTTTTAATTGAAACATACTTTTTTTTCCCGCAAGTTTCTTAACATACAGGCTTTTGCTGATTAACGCTGCAACATTTTTCACACCTCCCTTTGCATTACATCTTTCAGTTTGTTGTTTTCATCGTAAAGGCGTTGGAAGCTTCATTACTTAGTTTGTCGTAGATGTTTTCATAGCTTTTTAACTGCGTCATAGGAAACAAAGCATATGTAAGCATCGCGTGTTTACTCATTTTCCATCCCCCTTTCACTTTTTCTGCTCTCCTCCCTCTGCTTTCCTCGCTCATTCCACTCTCCTCCCTTCTCTTCCTCTTTCCTTTCCTTCTGTTCTCCTCTCTCGTCTGCTCTCCCGCCTTCTGATCTCCCCTCTTCGCTTCTCTCTTCGCCTTTCAAGTGCCACACCCATTCCTACAATGTCCATTTATTCAGAGTATATTATCACGCCCAACCCCAACACCGACCAAAATCCCCATCCACCCTCCACACCCACCCGACCCATTTTTAACCTCCAACCCACGCATGGAGGCACGCACACAAACAAACACACACACACACCACAAACAAGCAACACACACACACACACACACACACACACACACACACACACACACACACTTTAAGAAAACTTCGTCTCCACCACGAAATCCGCCCCTCATACGACGCCCTTTTTTCGTTGTGTGCTTGTCCTCCCGTGCCCCCCCTCGCACGACACCAGCTCGTATGCCACCCACTCCTTTACCTACCCCACCCTTTCTCTACCCCGTCCCTCCACATGGAAACTGGGAGAGGAATCTTTTCCCATTTGCCAACGTCACCCCTGCCTTTCCACCTGCCACTGTCATCACCCAACCCACCCGCCCCACTCACCTTACCCACTCACCTTACCCACTCCTGTCCGACTATCCCACACATTTTCTTGTTGCCCTACTTTTGACATGAAACTTACCAACCTGCCTACAACACTCATCTCCACAGCATATACTTCACCCAGAATGCACGGGTGTCCTCCATCGTCTCCACCTAACCCACCCACTTGACTCTGCACACATCATCCCTTCCACTTAGTTTTGAAAAGCCTTAACTGCACTCTCAAAATCCACTTTCCCGATAATGCTGATTTCTAAAGACTATTCCACACGCACTGCCCAAATTGGTGTGAATGGGCCTGACGGACTAAAGGGACCTAAAGGACAGGGAAAACTTTAATGGGTTGATTGGAGTCACACGTCTAAAGTGGCCTGAAAACCCCTGAACAGATGTAATTGGGTCTGAATACGACTGAAATGAGCAAGAACAAATATAACTGATCTAAGCTGACAGGTACGGATGTGATTGGACCTGATTTGATGTGGATGAGTCAAACTGGATGTGACGGCGCTGAATGAACCTGAGTAGAGCTAATAGGTTTTCAACTAACCTGACTTCACCTGAGAGTGCCTGAGTGCATATGAAAAGCTTGAATGGATCTTACCTATCCGAATGAGAAAAAATGGACCTTTGTGGATCTAACTAAATCTGAATTTCCATAAACCTTAAATTACTTGATTAATCTGAAGTGAATGCGATGGGCCTGGCTGGTTAATTAATGACAGTTAGATCAGCTGAGGATTACAATGACTGCAGTTACGGTGATACGACACAGGTTCGTGGTCGATGAATACGCCTTTGTACAATTCAGAGTTCATTATATTTTATTTTGTTTTTTGCTCTTCATTGTCCGTTTCATTTTTTTACCTTACAATGCACAACTCCTTGTAACAATAATGGGTAATTACGGATTTTATTGCTTAACTTTACCTCAGACTTCATTGAGAACCCCTCTCCTCAAGCATCCTCACTGCAGCGAAGTCAACATACCTGTGGAAAATAAGCTCGGTGTTAACATACTCGGATACCACACAATACATTACATCGTACGCAGGCTCCGGAAACATAAAGATATTTACGATAAATTCCCTGTTGTATTTTAAGATTACGTCTTACAGGAAGAACAAGCGACATAGGAGGATTCTGCTCTCTTCTTTTCCTTATCTCTTCCACAAGGCATATGCAACCGACGATAATTTTCATCTCTCTCTCTCTCTCCACACACACACACACAAACACACACACACACACACACACACATATATATATATATATATATATATATATATATATATATATATAGATAGATAGATAGATAGATAGATATTATAAAAGTTATAAAAGAACAGAATTGGAGGTGGGCAGGCCATATAGCAAGAATAAGGGATAACCGATGGAGTAAGAGGCAGACGGAGTGGACACCAAGAGAATGTAATAGTAGCAGAAAAAGGCCAGACAGAAGATGGAGAGATGAGATAGAGAAATTTGCAGGGAAAACGTGGCAAAGATTGGCTCAATCAAGGAATTCGTGGAAAAGGTTGGGGGAGGCCTTTGTTCAGCAGTGGACTAGTTATGGCTGATATATATATATATATATATATATATATATATATATATATATATATATATATATATATATATATATATATATATTTCAGGCGTCCGGAGGTAGAGGGGCAACCTCGCCAAACATTGAAATTTCTGTTCTCACTTGCCGGAATAAATTTGACCCATTTTCTATGAATTGGTGTGTAAAGGCAGGCGAAACTCACCCTTATCACATGCATTGTGAGGGTCTGAAGTTCGGGGTTGTCTGGCTATCAGGTTATGCTTCTGCAAGGTAGAGGCCGAGGGGCAATATTTTGGTCCGGCCACTAGCCAATAGGACGCTGCAACTGAAGCTCCCGTGTTTACATCCTGCCGCTCAGCCAATCAGCACGCGCGTAGCATCGCTTTTATGTCGTCTCCCTGCTACTCTCACGTGTGTTGGAAGGATTACTGATGTTGTGCTGTATTTTGTCATATTATACGATTTATACGCATCAACATGTCTTCTAATGACACTCAAAGTGAAGTGCAGTTACCAAAGGTAACTAGGAAGAGGCAGAGGAACCCTGAGAACTGGAAACAAGCTGTAGCTAAGAAGAAAGAAACAGTGGCGAGGCTTAGTCGCCATAGGAAACATCAGGTTCGTGCAAGACGCGTTGGTTCTCCCTGCCAGTGCCATGATAAGTGTTTCACTCGTATTGCTGGTGATAATGTGCAGGAAATTTTTGATAATTTCTGGGCATTGGGTAACCATTATGCTCAGACAGTATACATTGTTGGCCGTGTGTCTGTTGGTGCTGTGAAACGGTCCAGTGTGGCTGGTGATGACCAGGAAAACTGAATAAAACGGAACATGATTTACACAGTGATCGTGAAGGGTGAGGATTTAAAAGTGTGTCGTGTGGCATTCATTATAATGCATGATATTTTAGAAAAACGTGTTCGTAATGCTTTGAAAAAGGTATCAGATACTGGTACAATTGACTCTGACATGCGAGGTAAACATGCGCCCCCGAATAAAGTGTCTGATGAGAGGAAGGAGAGAGTGCGGGAGTACATCAGAGGTCTGCCGACTGTGACGAGCCATTACTCACGAGCGAAAAGACCGCACCGCCAGTATCTTCCTCCTGGGCTTAGTATTCACGAGTTGTACAAGGCTTATAAGGAGGTACTCGAAAAAGAACATTGTAGTGCTGATGTTGTCTCACAAGATTATTTTGAACGTGTGTTTATGAGTTCAGTATCGGATTTGAACCACCAAGTTCAGATACTTGCAACTAAACCATACACACACACCCGCTTGCACTGGCGCTTTACTCGGCACTCTGAAGACGTAAGTGTTCCAAGTAATTAAATTTATATTTTTGTTTTGTTTATGAAGTACTTCCATTTTATACTGGATATACAGTACCGATACAAGCACGGTTTTTGCATAATAAATAATTTCAAAAATTCATTAAAAAATTGTTTTACCTTTGATGGAAATAGTTCATACCATAGTTTTGGTTTACACTGAAGTTTAGAAAAATTACCAAACTTTGATTTTTCCTTTATTTGTGTGCCATTTAAAAATGGAGGGTAGAATTTTATGCAAAAAAAAATCGTTTATCAACAGAACTGTATTATTTTTATATTTTATTTGAAATCTACAAGGAAAGACGAGTACCGTACATTGATTAAAAAAAAAAAAAAAAAAAAAAAAAAAAAAGGAACCATTAGATAAGCTTTGAATTAAAAATTCTCGAAACTATAGTTTGGTGATGTCGCCCCTCTACTTCCGGACACCTCAAATATATATATATATATATATATATATATATATATATATATATATATATATATATATATATATATATATATATATATATATATATGAAGAGAGAGAGAGAGAGATGGTGTGGGTTCATGGATTACTAACCTCGCCGGGCAGGTTGTTTTGGTTCAGTTTGTTTTTTTGTCCATATTTGCTTACAACCATAAGGGAAAATACTGAATGGAATTGCGGGAAATTAACATACCGGTACTGGCTCAGGACCATCAAAAGAAGAACTGAATAAATTTGGGGTGAACAAAATCAAAGGTCAAAGTCAAAAAGGGGGGATGTTACTGCCATAGCGATGGTACATGTTCGCAGGGTACTTTCCTTACTTCAGATTTATTATATTCTTTTGTTGCATGTATATCCTTTGTTACTCCTGTCTTATGCTAGGTTTTCCCTTGGTTTCCTTTGATGTGTGTAGTCATTGGCCTTATTGTGTGCTACTTCCCTTTGTTTCAAGTTTGCTCACCAACCAATTCATGACACAGAAAAAAATACAGTAGGAGCTGCCAGGTAAATCATTTTTGTTCGTTGACACACACACACACACACACACACACACACACACACACACACACACACACACACACACACACACACACACACACACACACACACACACACACACACACACACACACACAAAGAAAAAAAATACGGAAGGAAATCCCGACATTGCAAACCAGAGAGCAAAGAAGTCAATTATGTTACAAAAGCAATTTCATTCCACAAGTTCCACACGGAGGCAAGACGCAATCATTTCCAAGGCGTGTGGGCTGACTGGAGGGTGAGGGTGGGGTTGAAGTGTGGGGCTGGGTTGAGGGGAAGTTAGAGCTGAGGGTGGAGAAAGTGAGAAGGGGTAGAGGCACTGAAATAAGTTTGGATGGAGTAGAGATTGGAGGGTGAACGTGGTTGGAGTAGAGAGGGGAGGATGGAATGTGAGCGGTGGGGAGGGGTTGGAGAGGGGGAGATGTGGGGATGGGGGAACGAGAGTTGGAGTGGTGGATGGAGGAAGTGAGGTGGGGTGGATGGATCGAAATAAGACAGGTAGCCTACAGTAAGAAGTGGAGGGTGGAGGAGGGTGGTGGTGAGGGGTTGAGGATGCTGTCGTGGAAGAGTGGGATGGGGAAGGGGTAGCTGAAGTGAGTTACGGTGTGGTGGATGACCGTTGAAATTTGTTTGGAGCTGGGACTGAGAGAGATAGAAGGGGGAAGGGTGCGGTGACGTGGATATGTGGGTGGATTTCTAATAATTAGGACTTAGTTTGGGTGGTGGGGAGGAATTGAGGAAGAGAGGAGGAACTCAGGATGAGGGGAGGGCTCGAAAGAAGAGGTGAACAGTTGAGAATGAAGGCAGGTGATGGGAGTTAAGAAGAAAGAAAGAAACGGAGAGAGGGGAAGTTGATGATGTGACAGGGAGCTGAGTTATTTTCAGGTACATAACGAGTGGTTTAGCTTATACTGAGAGTACTGTTACTGTATAGTTAGGTGGGATGTGAAAGGTAGAAACTAAAGGGGAAGTGGGTTTAGGACAAGGCATAAAGGGAGGGAGGTTGAAGGGGCAGGTATAAGAAGGGAGGTTGAGGAACAGAGTGTATGGGAGGGAGGCTGATGAGGAAGGTATAAAGAAGGGAGGTTGAGAGGAAGGTAAATGGAGGGAGGTTGAGGAGCATAACATAGGGGAAGAAGGATGAGGAGGTGGTTATACAAGAAGGAGGGTTGAGGTCCTTGAGGAGGAGATAAGGGGCGGAAGTGGGGAGGGGAGGGAGAGAAGCTGAGCGTGGAGGGGGGCTGAGGTGAATTATTGTGAGGTGGACAGTGGGTGGTTCAGGTTGGGTCTAGTGTCCTGACATTTACAATCGAGCGAGGCCACTGACTCGTCCCAGAGCCACAACTTCACTGCTTCCCTTCTTATTACGACATGCCATTTTCTTTTGATGTTTTCTCTGTCGTAAGTGGGTCGGCGGAATTACTTTGAACCTGTTATAACTTTCCTACTGTGTTATGGAGTGACGCTACTTTTTATTTATTTATTTTTTTTTTCGTCGGCATTGCTGTGATACGGGCATATCCTTTTGTCACTGGACTTTTTCTTAAAGTGACTGCACTTTCGTAACTGTGTCATGGATATATTTTAACGTAACTGTTTTTCTGTTACTGTGCCATTAATATTAGTTTCATGTGGGTATCTTGATGCAACTCTCATTGAAATTAAAAGGCGTTGAAAAAATTTTGCAACAGTGTTACAGTTCTGCATCCATACCGTAACTTTTCACCATTTGTTTACCTCTATAGTTACATCTGTATTATTAGACAAAGGCTTTGGTCTTAATAAGAATCAATATAATTCAGTGAAATATATTTCACTTGTGTCATCACATCCCCCCAACTGCAGCCACTGTACCATAAGCTGCATACGTCAGCCGGTAACAACATTCACTATTCATGGCACCACAGTATACCCCCATCACCGCACCACTACATCTATCACACAAGTAGCCTACCCTTCCAACCAGCAAGTATCTAGGTCGCTTTACAACTATACAGTCATTCCATCATAACCACTATATATCAATTACTGTAAGTCAGTCACTGCAGTAAAGCGGCCCCGCACGCACGCACGCGCTCAACACAATTACTACGGTACCAAAGGTACCACCATCACCTTCACACAACACTACCATAACTTGCCACTGCCACACCCATAACTCCGTAGCGCACACCATAATTCTACATCACACAAAAATCATATCAAAACACATCATAATCACGACTTACAATCACCACACCATCAAAACCAATTTCATAACCCAGCCATCACCACATGCCACAAATATACACCACACAGCCATCATCACATCCACCAGATCTCAGTACAACCACTACCATCATATTAAAATCCAAAATGAGAAAAATACCACACGATAACCACATCCAATCACATCTGCCACTATCACATTATTATTACCACCACAGAGGATCATAATCACTGTCACCACACGAACCACACACAACTCCAACGAACCACAACCATCACCACCACAGCACACAGTCAACACGGTCACCCCACAGTCCCCCTAAAAAAAATAATAAAATATATTAAAAGTATGGCCACCTAACCCAGTACAACACGATTATCACACACAGCCACAACTACCAACATCGCACAGCCATCACCATCCCAGTAGTTGGCAGACACTACCACCACATACCCCACGCAGCTACAACTACAACCATCACACACTCGTCACCACATCACTACGGCCCAACCACACAGAACCACAACTACTACAATCAAACAACAATCACCAGCACAATACATTACCATCATTATCACCACACAACCTACACACCACACTCTACCACGACCACTATACAGCAATAATATCCATAAAACCTTCAGTTACCTTACTCAAGAACACACATAGACACTACCACTATACAGCGACCATCACCACCACAACGTCAACCACAACTTACCACAACCACCTCACAAAACCACATCACTACCACAAGACAACCATCACACCACAACACAGCCACATCTTACCACAACCTAAACACCATACCGCATCATCACATCCAGCATGACTACACCACATAGCAACCATCACCACCACATCACGACCACAAATTACCACACCCATCACCACGACAAAGATACATCACACAGTAACCATGAGAACACTACCACACATTACAGTATTACACCACCTTAGCCGTAACAACCACCAGAACACCACCACCATCACACAAGACAACAACAAAAAACATTCCCTACTAAAAGCAACACACACACACACACACACACACACACACACACACACACACACACACACACACACACACACCACAGTCAGTGAAGCCTCTCTTCAAAACACACACAGAATTACTGCCACCACACTCAACACATTAAAGTTCAGAGAAAAAGGGAAAATGGAAAAAAACGACAAAAACTGTACAAAAAGTGAATCCCTATGGACACTGGCCTCATGTAACAAGTCCTTTCATGCCAGTACACTTGTGCCCTTTATGATGGTATTATTATTAGCACTCCCATTGACAGATAGGTAGATAGATGGATTATGGATGTACAGTATGCATGTATGTAGGTAGGTAGGTAGTTCGAGAGAGAGAGAGAGAGAGCATTATAAAAGTGAGAACTAAAATACAAAAAATCAAAACAGACGCAGACAAATTCAGAACGAAAAGAACCCATAGTTTATATATATATATATATATATATATATATAATCTGATCCATACAGATTTTTTATATATAAGGTATATATATGTATATATCTATCTATCTATCTATCTATCTATATATATATATATATATATATATATATATATATAATCTGATCCATACCCCAAATTTACCCTCATCTACGTACGACAAGTACTAGTCAGGAAGGGTTTTGTGTAATGACAGCAGTGAATGAAAAAGTAGCAGTGTTCACCTATCAAAATGTTCTGGACTTCTGTAGGCCGTCTCGGGCATCTGCACATCACAAGAGGGTAATAGAGAACTGGCTCTTAATATTATTGCAACATTTCCCCAGACTGAATTAATCATCTGAGGCTGCCCAGGAAAAAAAAAAAACTCGGCAACTGTGCCACAAGTCCTGAAAGGGGTAAGAGAGAGGAAATTGGGCGGCATGGTCGAACTCGCCGCCAAAGCACTCCAACACACTTGAAGGCAAATAGACATATCATTGACGTGAACTGGCAGGAGGCGGGCGCGCACTCACGTATACGCGCGCGCACACACACACACACACACACACACACACACACACACACACACACACACACACACACACACACACACACACACACACACACACACGATGGGCTGGCTGAGTTGATGTGGTTGATTGAGATGGTTGATTTATTGGGTTGGGTTGCTTGGCTTGATGGGCTGAGCTGCCGAGTTAGATTAGATAATTGTGTTGGTTCGGGTCAATCATTCTGGTGGCTGAGTTGGTTGATTGACTGGAAATTGCTTGCTTAGTTGAGTTAAATAGTTGGTTGGTTCAGTAAATTTTCTGGTTGAGACTGTTGCATGTTTGGCTGTGTCAGTTACTTGATTGGTTGAGTCGGTTGCTTGTTTGCCCTAGTTGCCTACCTTATTGACTCGGTTGTTGTTTAATTGAATCGTTGAAAGCATGGTTCAGGAACAGCAGTGGGTTGGTTGGTTCAGTGACTTGGTTGTTTGATTGAGACGCTTGATTGTTTGACTGGCCTGTTTATTGCTTGGTAAAGTTGTGAGGACTTGATTACTAGACAGATAGGCTAAGTCAATTGCCTGTTTATTTTTACCTAGTTTGCCTGGTTCCTTGTTTGGCTGAGTTTTTTGTTTAGCTTAGTCGGTTGCTTGTTTACCTGAGCCAGTGTTTGTTTAGGTGAGTCGCATGTTTGCTTAGCTGCGTGCTGCTAGTTGAGATGAGCTGATTGCTTGTTTGCTGAGTCAGTTGCTTGTTTAGTTGGGCCAGTCGCTTGTTTAATTGAGTCATTTGCGTGGTTAGTTGGGCCATTTGTTTGTTTAGTGGAGTTAGTTGTTTGTTTGGCTGAGTTGCTTGCTTGTTTGGTTGAGTTGGTGGCTTGCTTGGTTGAGCGTCGATTGTTCATTTGAGTCAGTGGGTTGCATCGTTATAAGGTTGAAGTGGTTGCTTCACTAAGTCACTTTCTTATTAGGGTGAGTTAATTGTTTTATCTGATTCAGCTACTTGTTGATTTGACCTGGTTACTTGTTTGACTGAGGCGTTTGGTTGACTTGGTTACTTGTTTGAAGTGCTGGTTGATTGATAATATAGTCAGTTACTTGGTTTGTGTGCCTGGTTATTTGTTTCTACTGAGTTACTTTGCTTGTTAGGTTGTGTCAATTAATGAGACAATGAGTTGGCTTAGTTTTCTGCATGGTTGAGTTGTTTGAGTTGGTACTTGTTTGACTGAGCTGCTTGTTTGGCTGAGTTGATTTTTGGTTGAGTTGCTTCAATAGTAGATTCAGTTGGCTAACGAGTTGTGTTGAATACTGTTTGGTTGAGCCGTTTGCTAAACTGGACTGATTGTATGGATTTGCTTGTTGGTTGATTCAGCTGCTTAAAGAGCCTGCTTGGATACTGCTTTGTTGCTTTTGCTTCTTCTGGGTGCCTGTTTGGTTGGTTGAGTTGCTTGGTTGGTTGACTTGAATGCCTGGTATAGTTGCTTGTCTGGTTGCGTTGGTTGCTTGGTACAGTTGGATGTCTGGCTGCGCTGTTTGTTTGGTATAGATGGATGTCTGGTTGCGCGCTGTTTGCATGGTATAGTTGCATGTCTGGTTGCTTGGTCTAGTTGCTTGTCTGGCTTGTCACTTGTTCGGCTGCCTTCTCCCCCGCACTTCCTGGTTTACGGGAGAGCGACTGAGGGCGAGCCAATCATAGTAACATAGTTTGGGAAGCCTTTGCGGCAAGTTTGGTGGGGGCTCTAAACTGGGGCGATCGCTGTTGCCCAAGTTAAATAGAACACAAATTGGCTGGAGTGGGAGGCAGGAGGACAAGGGGAATTGCAAAGTAATCTGGTGTCGGTGGTGAGGGAAGTGGGTGAGGGGAATATGATGTGGGGGGGGGGGGTGACGAGGAAGATATGAAGAGGAGGAAGGAGATGGAGGAGAGTTAAGAAGCAAAGAGAGGAGAGAAGTGGCAAAGTAATCTGGTGCCTTGGTGAGGGGTATACAGTATGAGGTGGGAGGAAGGTGACGAGGAGAGATATGAAGAGGGAAGTAAGAAAATGAGGAGGAAAGTTCAGTGGAGAAGATCAGAGGGGGAGAGGAGGAGGAAAAGAAAGATGAGGCGGGGAAGAGGCTGGCGGGAAGGTGACCAAAGAGATATGAGAGGAGGAGGGAAATGGGGAGCAAAGTTAAGTGGACGAGGCAAAAGGTGGAGGTGGGAGGAGAATGGAGGACTGTGACCAAGGAGATGTGAAGGCGAGGAGGGAGTTGGAAAGTTTAGGTGGAAAGAGACAAGGGGAATTGCAAAACGGCGTGGTATTACTGCTGGAGGGAGAAAGTGAAAGAAATATAAGATGGGAGGAAGGCGACGAGGGGAGATATGAAGAAGGAATGAGGAAGGAATGTTGTGGTGAGAAAATTGGAGTGGAAATGTGATGTGGAGAAGATTGGAGTGAAAATGTGAGGTGGCATGAGAAAAGACGGAGATGAGGAGAGAGCAGGGGGTAAATAAGGTGCGATGAGTGTGGAGAAAGGTGAAATGAGGAGACATGAAGGGGGGATGAGGAAGAGAAGTTATGAAAGGACGCTTTGATGAGAAGAGACGACATGATGAGAAGAGATGAGATGAGGCCGGGTAGAGGGTGACTAGAGAGAGATGAGCGGAAGAGGAAAGTTAAACAGAGAAGACAAGGAGAAGTGAGAGGAATATGGGATGGAGAGAGAATCGACGAAGGCGACAAGAGAAATATGAGACGAGGGGGAAGATGTAAAAAAAAAAAAAAAAACTGAAGTGGAAAGAGACAAGGGAAACTGTTAAGTGATCTGGTGGCGCTCGTGAGGAGAAAGGGAATGGGAGGCAGCTGACAAGAGAAGACATGAAAGGGGAATGAGGAATGAAAGCTGAATTAGAGAAAGTAGATGAGACACGAGGGTAATGTGAGTAGGGAAGACAGAAGAGGAATGTGGCGGGAAGTATGCAGGGCGGTGGGAGTTGACGAGGGAAAATGATGCAAGGGGAAAGTGAGGGGAAGTTTGAGGTGGCACGAGGAGAGGGGAGGTAGGTAAGAGGGTGAAAGAACTATGAGATGGGAGGAGGGTGACTAGAAGATGTGTATGAGGTGAATGTAAGCGGGAGGGAAGGAAGGAGAGACGGAGAGAAGATGAGGGGGAGGGACAGTGGTGGAGGGTGACGAGAATGACATGGGGGGGGGGAAGGAAATGAGAAAGTTAAATGGATAATGTAAGAGGAAAGCCTAATGTAGAATACAAGAGAAGGGGTGAGGGGAAAGAATGGGGGAAAGATGAGGTGGGAGGAATGTTACAAGGAGAGATATGGCAGGGGATGAAGAAAATATGGTAGAAGTGGGGAGAGAAGAGGAAAGAAATGAGGGAGAGAGGAAGATGAAGTGGGAAGGGACATTGATTGCAGGTGTCGAGAGAGACATAAAGAGAAGAAAGGAGACAAAGACACAAACTTGTTACAAGGAGAGATGAGAAAAGGCGACGGGAAGAGACGCGAGGGGAGGGAAAGGGAAAGATAAGATGGGAACAGAGTGTAAGGACGATAATAAGGGGAATGACAAAGGAAAGCAGAGTTGTGATAAGAGGTGGGGAACCTGAGAGGAAGGTGAGGCTGAAGGAGAATGGAGGGAAAATGACAAGAGAGATGGAGAGATATGGTAAATTAGAAGGTGAGATAGGGATGAGGGAACAAGAGGAGTGAGATTAGTGGAAAGCGTTGAAGGAGAAGCGGACTAAATGATGGAAGTGTACAGAAGTAGAGAAACATAAAAGATGGAGATAAGATGATCTGGATAACACTGTAGGAGGGAGATGAGTCGGGGAAAACGAATATGCATTAGAATGGAGGGAAGAAGGGATTAGAGAACGATGAAAGAAAGAGGGAAGAAGGGGTGAGAGTGATGAAAGACGGACAACCTAAAGAAGATAGACAGATAAGAATGGAAGATACAAGCAACTGATATGACGGTACGAACACGATAAGAAGATGAATTCTGAGACATATTGAAAGGGGAAAGAAGATTAAGATGATGGAAGGGAAATTGAAAAAAAAAAAAGCCGGGAGACCTAAGACAAGAGAATAAGGAGGCTATAAAGAGCAATAGGAGTGAAATGAGAGGGCTTAGTAAAATAATAAGACGAAGTAAGGAAGATTTACAGGTGGACGAATAGACAAAGAGAAGGAGGAGCAGAAGCAGGAGGAGGAGAAAGAGAAAAAGAGTGAGAAGGAGTGGGAGAAGGAAAATAAGAGGGACGACGAAAGGACAATGGAAATTGAAAAGGAAAAGGAAAAAGACAAGAAGAAGAAAGAAAAGGAGAAAAAAGGAAGAAGGAGGGGGAGAAAAAAGGAGGAAAAGGAAAAGGACACGAAAAAAGAACATGAAAATGATCAAGAAAACGAACAGGAAAACGATCAGGAAAAGAAACGGGCAGGGAAAAGGGAAGAAAGGAAAAAGAGTAGAAAAGGAAATAGAAAAGAAAATGATGATGATGAGGAGGACGAGGACGAGGAGATGAGGATGATGATGACGAAGGACGAGGAGGAAGAGGAGGAGGATAAGAGGAAGAAGAAGACGAAGATGATGATGGTGATGATAATGATGATGATGATGAAGAAGAAGATTCTGATAAAGCGGTGGGATAAGATGGGGAAGTAAAAGATATGGATAAGAAAGCAAGGAAGACGGATAAGATAAGAAGAAGGAAATAAAATAAAAATCAGTAAGAAAGAAACGATCTAGGAAACAAAATTAATGAGACCAGGGGAAGCACAGAAGACAGTGAAATTAAAATACGAGATTCTGAGACCAGGAGGATTGAGGGAAGAGATGATGTGATGATTAAGGAATGAAGACAAACACGAGACGAGAAGATAAGAGAGATCACCAAAGCTCCATGAGATCGTAGGAAGGAGATGAGAAGGGGAAGACGAAGATGAAGTGGCAAGACATATTGACAAGAAAGGGGGAAGAAGGATGCGACGATGATGAAGGAAGCCAAAGAGATGGAGAGAAAGATGAGGAGGAGATATCCAGGCTTCAATAAGACGAGAGAGAGAGAGAGAGAGAGAGAGAGAGAGAGAGAGAGAGAGAGAGAGAGAGAGAGCAATCAAATACATACCACTCCAATGATGTCACCCAACCACCCATCCCCTCGACATACCTGTGAAAAAAAGAGAGAAATTATAAGACTGTGGATTTTAAATTGGTTTTCTTACTATAAATAATAATAATAATGATGACGATGATGAAGAGAGTGATGATGATGATGATGATGATGAAGAGTGTGATGACGATGATGGTGAAGAGATGATGATGATGGTGGTGGTGACGAGCGATGATGGAGAAGAGAGTGCTGCTGCTGCTGATGATGATGATTAATTTTTTCTCATCCGTGTAGATAGCTCAGGTAAAAATTTCCCAATAATCATCAGGTATTTTAAAATTAGCTATAGATTAACCAGATTAATATGTTTGAATTATTAAAAAGGAACTCCATCATCAAAATTTCCTGCAGAGATGTTAGTGTGTGTGTGTGTGTGTGTGTGTGTGAGAGAGAGAGAGAGAGAGAGAGAGAGAGAGAGAGAGAGAGGATAAGACCTAGAGTAACCAAATCAGTGTGTGAATTACAGCAATGGTCCTGCATCACTAATATTTCCCCACGCCCCTGCCCCAGTCCAATTTTTCTCCTGTATTTCTGAATAGCCCTGGTGAACAGCACTCCGGACCCCCTCTCATTAATCATGCCCTTCCACGTATTTCCTTATCTCGCAGGCCTTGGTGATTCCAGGACTCTCTCTCTCTCTCTCTCTCTCTCTCTTTAATTATAATGTTCAGGGATGCTACACTATTCATCGTACCGGAATGTGTTATCAGCGAGAATGAGTTACCTATTTTTTTTTTTTAATCCTCTCAACCTCTGCAGGTCTATTTGCTTTGCGTTTTTGGGAAAAAAAATTATTTATGACCTCAGGAGTGTTCCTTTCAGCAAAGTCCACTAGCGTTTAGTTCAACTTTTTGTTTGCAAAAGGAGAGAAGTCACGGCTAAAAGCTTTTAAATAGAGAAGTAAAGATTAGAAACAGGTCAAATTAACAACTGATAAAAACGAGGCAAGAGATGTCATCCGGCGTACCTTGCTAACTTGTGTTCCAAACTCCTTCCTAATCAGTACGAAGTTTCGGTAAAGCATCTTACTATGTGACTAGTTTAGGAGTAGCCTAATTACATTAACCACAAAATCTGCCGAACATCAAGAGGCTAATGGGTGTCTGCATATCTTTTCCCGCGTTTAGCAGAGAAGCAAGTAAATACTCGGACGTAACAAGTGGCAGTGTCCCGCTGTAAAGCTGGGAAAATAACTGTTGTGGTTACTAGTTTTAACTGACCATCGTACGTGAAAATACAGAAGGCAAAAATGGTAGTATGCCTTCCAGTGAGATCTGTAAGGATAGAGAAGACATGACTGACAAAGCTGGCTATGTCGGTCAGTATATAGCGCCATGAACACTTTTTATTTAGAAAAAAAAAAAAAAAAAGGATATTGCGAAAGAGAAGGCAGTAGAGACTATTTTCGAGCCAGACTACTTGTATATGACTTATCTAAAGATGTCAAATGTTTGGCGAAAAGTTTTTAGGAAACTAATTCACAGCATTAAATTACCACCAAGGTCTGGATTTCAAGATCAGATCTGCCTACTTGTCTGTTTGATCCCCCCCCCCTTCTCTCTCTCTCTCTCTCTCTCTCTCTCTCTCACTCTCACAAATGACTAGCTTCGGAATCTCCAACCCGCAAATGATCACGAACCCAATTTCTATTTTTCCTTCAGCTCATTTTTTTTTCCCCTCAGCGGGAGGGAGAAAAATGGAAGCACAAAGAGAGCTGGAAATTTTACCCTGTTGTTTTTTCAGTCTTCTAAATCTATAGTTAACCTCATCATCCCAGGGACTTACATATAGATAGATAGTTAAATAGATAGATTTAGTACTATTATAACAGGGGATTTTTTGTAGAGTGAGAGAAGCAACTTGTAATGAAGGGGTTAATGAAGTGTGTAACTAACTCTCTGTTTCGAGAAATGGTCTGCCATGCTGAATCAAACAGCCTAGAAGCACGAAAAACAAAATACAAGATATGTAACCGCAGTAAAGCGGCCAAGCAAAGAAACGGAGGTACAAAGACTGCAATTTTTTTTTTTCCTACTTCAGACGAGAAGTGAGAAATACAAAAACAGTTTTTTTTTTCCCCGGTTTTTCTTCGATCGAGCAGAGATAGTGTTTCCCTGTTTTTCTTTGCCTTTTTTTCCCATAGATTCAGGGAGCAGGTATTCTTTCTCTTTTTTCCTTCTACCCCTTCCTTGACGCTGGTTTCCTCGCCCGGACGGAGACCAGCGAGGTAATGTTTTAAGATGGTAGAACTTTCATGGTGGGAAATCACTGTGGTGTACGCTCTACCGTTGGAGTCCCTGAGGTGGCCAGAGGTTTCTTGAAGCAAACGCCACCAAGGGAGTAGATCAGTCTTCTACCCTTAAATGTTCCAGTCTGTGGTCGCGTATCCTTGGGCCCCAGTGATTAGAAAGAGGGCAAAATGGCATTGGGATTTATCGTTAACCTCTTACTCTATCCACGTTTCCCTCTTGCCTTTTTATTCCTCTCCTTTATTAGTTATTCCTTTTCCTCATTATTTATTTCCTCCCTTCCTTTTCCAATTTTTCTCATACTTTCCTTTTTTTTTTAATCTTACTTTTCTTTTTTCTCTTACTCCTTCTCACCTTTTCCTCTTATTGTTTTTCCCGTTCCTTTGTTTATTTTACACCCACATTCTCTTTTTAGGTATTACATCTTCCTCTTTTCTCTCTCTTTTTTATAATATTCGGCGAGGAAAAGTACCCACAAAGAGAACATACACATTACAGTGTGTACACAACCTGAGCGGTTTCACTCACGATCTAGAAAGAGCTTGGAAAGCCATACCTCTGCCAAAGCCAGTAAAATTTATTATTTACTGTTGGAGGGGGGAAGAGGGAGGGGGAGGCCGAGGATGAGATGGAGGGATGGGGTGGAGAGGTATATGAGAGAGGGGGGTGTGAGTTGGGAGCAGGGCAGTGAAATGGCGGGGGACAGGGCGACTTGGAGGCGATTTGTTTGTGGCCACCCCAAACGGGATTGAGGCGTCTGGCAATAGATAGATAGATAGAATTCCCCATTCTTACTAGAGTACCGGTACTTTTACGGCCTCCCACAGTTATTTAATTCTACGATATTAGTTTGCTCTGTTACCCAATATCAAAGAGTGCATACTCCTGCAAAAATCTATAAAACTTATGATATCTTGCATCAAGATCCGGATCCACTTCAGAATCTAATAAACTCCTTCTTGACCCACTGCCCACTTATTCACCAAATTTAAATGAAAATCGAGGACAACTTCTTGACGTATCTTATACACATGCAGAAAGATACGGATGAATTCATGACCTCCTCCAGCTTCATTGGCGGAGGTAATAAATTTATTTAGAAACGGCGTTTGTTACCATATATTTTCTTTTTGTGAGAAAGTATCAATGTTTTCCGTAAATAGTAAAGAAGTATTGTATTTTCGTATAGCATGTTATGGACGATGGCAGGATAATGAGTCACGCTTGGTCACGGAGGGTGTCTGTCAGTTAGAATGACGTCACCACAGATGTCGCAATATGTGCAGTACAGTGAACAAAGCCTCAGTCTGAGTATGGTAATTATAACTGACGACCACAGATCGTGTTAACAAGCCTAGACTGCGGACAAACACTAATACATTCGGTACATCAGTTTCCTCAAACTAACGAAATCAAGAAGCATATGCTATATTTTCTGAATGTGGTTTTCTGTGATGCGTGGAAAATAAATCCTCAAACCCAAGAAATAAACTCAGCAAAAAAAAAAAAAAAAAAAAAAAAACTCTTTACACAGTGGCTTCTCCTGTGGCGTCATTGTAATTGACTAGTACGTCTGTCGCGGGTGAGTGTTGCTGTTGTTGGGTAACCCTAGGTTCCGTTGAGAAACAGCCACCCCTGCAGGGTGGACCGATGTTGCCATGCGGTAGATAGCCTAGCGCCTCGCCACAGCGACGTGCAGGGTGGAGTGTGGTGGTTTGATTCCCTGATGGACACTTCATTTGCGCGTCTCCACCCAGTTAACTGGGGCACCACAGTAAGGTACTCATCACCATGTTATTCGCTTATAAGGTTATCACTCAGCGTTGTAAATGATTTCCTGGAATACGGAAACTTGAGCATGCCACTTAGTGTTCAAGCTCCAGAAGTGAAGAACGAATAATAAAATGTGACTGGAAGGAAGGAAGAAATAGGAAGGGAGGACCCATGACACAGAAAAAAAAAAAAACAATGATAAAGGTGAAGGAAGAGGTAGGCATCAAAATAGTGGTTAAGAAAAAAAAAATTGATAAAGGTGAAAGAAGAGGTAGCCATCGAAAGAGTGGTTAATCATCCTCATTACCTACAACCTTGCGAATAAGTGTGACTACCAGATGACAAGTGGTATCCCATCTACTTAGTGACTGCTCGGCTGCGATAAGAAAACTTTTTATTTTATTAACTAAAACAGAAAATCTTTCTCACGGAAGACATAAATAATAAATATAGTGTATGTCCTTTTTCAAGCCGTGTGTGTGTGTGTGTGTGTGTGTGTGTGTGTGTGTGTGTGTGTGTGTGTGTGTGTGTGAATGAAAACACCCACACTGTATGCATGACCCCTGCACATTTTTCTAGCATTTTCCTGTTTTCCCTTCCACTCCACTCCCGGAATGAGAGAGAGACAGGCTGGTATGAAGTATGAAATTCGCGGGTCTGTCCAAACGTCCTGACTTAAATCCAGTACACGGGTAAACTGAATCTCTCTCTCTCTCTCTCTCTCTCTCTCTCTCTCTCTCTCTCTCTCTCACTTTAATTACTGAACTGCCTGTAACACCTGAAACCTCCAAGATTTTCCGTACCTGCTCGGCAGCGAGCCCTTTCTCTTTTAATTATCTCTTTCACACTTGAGAACTAAAAATGGCTAGTCTAACCAGGTGAGAACTAGCTTCTTTCACCCACTTCTCTCTCTTTTTCTCTCTCTTCCCTTTGATCCCCTTTCATCTTTTAGTCTAGGTCTTTCTATTGTTCGCGGCTCTTGGGACTTTTCACCTCTTTTACCGCAGTCACCCCTTCATCTCTGCTCTTTCAACTCGCCTGCCTGTGTGTGTGTGTGTGTGTGTGTCTGTCTGTTTTCCTCTCTTCGTATTCACTCTTCCCTCACTTCGTCCTCAGTTAGGCTTCCCCCTTCCCATCACTTCCCATCCACATCTCCCCTTTCTCCTTTCTCACCCCCTCCTGTTCCGTCTTCCCCTTCTCTGTCTCCCCTTCCGCCGTTTCATCTTTCCTTGCTCTTCTGTCTCCTTCCATCCACACCCACACAAATCCTCACATTCCTCATTCACTCCCTCCCACCTCACCCGCTAACCCCTCTTCTCTCTTCTGTACCCCCATTCCTTCTATCATCACGTCCCTACTCTAATCTAGCCTCTCTTTCCCCCCTTCCTTCCATCGTTTCCAACTTGATTCTTCCCTTCCATCCCCTTCTCCCCTTTGTTTCCCATCTTCTGTCTCTTCATCTCCCATTCCTCTGTCTATTATCTCTCCCTCAGTTTCTCCCCTCACCTTCCCCCTTTTCCATATTACCCCTCTGAAGACCCGATTTTTCCTCATGGGTCCCCGTTTCTTACACTGCACTTGTGTCCTCTACTTTTTTGTTGGAACTTCAGGCTAATTAATCACTTCAGAATGATCATGTCTGTATCTGCTTATTCGTTCTACCCTCATGTGACTATTAAGAATATATGTGAAGATGAGGAATTATATATTATTCCTTTAGACTGCACGAGGGCCAAAAATCCCTTCCATCAGATGATCTTTTTATTTGTAATTTCTTTCTGCCTGTAGAAAATTTTGTTTACTTTGCAGAAACCGTTTGTAATAAAGCAGTCACAAACAGTAGCTAATAATTCCTTCGTAACCTGATTTCCCCAATCTGGATAAAATAGTCTAAAAGCAGCAAGGATACGAGCATACTACAATAAATTATACGTCATCAAATAGAATGGATAAACCAAGATATCTGTACTTACCAGGTCCTAGTTTGCCCCTAGAACACGACCCTCTTTAGTCAGCTGACATCCAAGTCTCATACTGCATGATGAGCGATGACAAGAGGGAAACAAACCATGTCCACCACTCTGACCGGCGAGAAGAATGAGATTTTAGTACTGTACGTTCTCCCAATTGCGACTGCGATGTGTTAGTAGAAACCTTTTGAACAGGAGGGTTTGGATTAAAAATATACCCTTTACTGACCCGTACACTGCAAGAGATATCATCAAGCCTAATAAAGCTTCTGGCGGTAACAAAAAGCTCAAAGGATGTGTGGCTATCTATCTATCCTTTTCCTGTCTATCTATCTATCTATCGAGAGAGAGAGAAAAAAAATATATACATATTTCTATAACCAGATACCTTGCAGTAAAGAGATTGGCCATTCAGTACGACTAAGTTCTCTTAGTTATTCCTCGTTATCCCCAGGCACTTTTATTTAGCATAGGAGAGCTTTTTCGGGCGTAGGAGTTAGATACCGCCTTCACCAACCCATCCACTACTAGACGTCACTCCAAAGCTGAGAATGTCTAGCAGTACAAAGAAAAACAAAAAGACGTCCATGTATTTAAGATTTTGTAATTTTCTGATAAGTCTTTGGGAGTTTAATTTTGCAGTGCCTAAGCCTCAGTGTAGTCGTAAGGTCTGTATACTCTCTCTCTCTCTCTCTCTCTCTCTCTCTCTCTCTCTCTCTCTCTCTCTCTCAGCCTTAAAGCAGTATGACATGTGCCTCGCCTCGTTCCTCCCACTCGACTGGATTAACTTTTCCGCCTCACTTCCGCAAATGCAAAACCAAATTCACACACGTCGCTTTACTTGCTCTCCAAAGCCGCTAGAATTTTGTGGAGAGTTGTGTTCTTTTTTGTAAGTTACTGAGAAGAGTGCAAAAGTTTATTGATTGTTAACTGAAGTACTTAATGGTTTGATGATGTTGCCTAGAAAAGTGTTACAATCTACTGAATGCTGATAGAAGTAGTGTTCATGTTTATAGAATATTGTGTGAAAAAATTCTGACAGTCTTATGAATCTCGTTGAAAGTTTTGTTAATGTTTGTACAATATTTACAAAGACATCATTAACATTGTTGAATATTAATCTGAGGCGTCCGGAGGTAGTGGAGAAACCTCGCCAAACATTGAGATTTCTGTTCTCACTTGCCGGGGTAAATTTGACCCATTTTCTGTGAATTGGTTTGTAAAGGCAGGCGAAACTCACCCTTATCACATGCATTCTGGGGGTCTGAAGTCCCGGGGTTGTCTGTCAGGTTGTGCTTCTGGAAGGTAAAGGGACGATATTTTGGTCCGGTCACTAGCCAATAGGACGCTGCAACTGAAACTCCCGTGTTTACATACTGCCGCTCAACCAATCAGCACCCGCGTAGCATCGCCTGTAGTCAGTCTTCCTGCCACTCTCACGTGTGTTGGAAGAATTACTGATGTGCTGTATTTTGTCATATTATACGATTTATACGCATCAACATGTCTTCTAGTGACACTCAAAGTGAAGTGCAGTTACCAAAGGTAACTAGGAAGAGGCAGAGGAACCCTGATAACTGGAAACAAGCTGTAGCTAAGAAGAAAAGAAACAGTGGTGAGGCTTACTTTAGTCGCCATAGTAATCAACAGGTTCGTGCAAGACGCGTTGGTTCTCCCTGCCAGTGTCATGATAAGTGTTTCACTCGTATTGGTGGTGATAATGTGCAGGAAATATTTGATAATTTCTGGGCATTAGGTGACCATTATGCTCAGACAGCATACATTGTTGGCCGTGTGTCTGTTGGTGCTGTGAAACGGTCCCGTGTGGCTGGTGATGACCAGGAAAGCAGAGTAAAACGGAGCATGATTTACACAGTGATGGTGAAGGGTGAGGATTTAAAAGTGTGTCGTGTGGCATTCATTAAAATGCATGATATTTCAGAAAAACGTGTTCGTAATGCTTTGAAAAAGGTATCAGATACTGGTACAATTGACTCTGACATGCGAGGTAAACATGCGCCCCCGAATAGTGTCTGATGAGAGGAAGGAGAGAGTGCAGGAGTACATCAGAGGTCTGCCGACTGTGACGAGCCATTACTCACGAGCGAAAAGTCCACACCGCCAGTATCTTCCTCCTGGGCTTAGTATTCACGAGGTGTACAAGGTTTATAAGGAGGTACTCGAAAAAGAACATTGTAGTGCTGATGTTGTCTCACAAGATTATTTTGAACGTGTGTTCTGTAATGAGTTCAATACCGGATTTGAACCACCAAATTCAGATACTTGCAACTAAATCATACACACACACCCGCTTGCACTGGCGCCTTACTCTGCACTCTGAAGACGTAAGTGTTCCTAATAATTAAATTTATATATTTTTTGTGTATGAACTACTTCCATTTTATACTGGAAGTACAGTACCGATACATGCATTTTGTATCCATTAAATAATAGCACAGTTTTTGCATAATAAATAATATAAAAAAATTCATTAAAAAATTGTTTTCTGCTTTGATGGAAATAGTTTATACCATAGTTTTGGTTTACACTGAAGTTTAGAAAAATTACCCATCTTTGAGTTTTTCTTTATTTGTGTGCCATTTAAAAATGTAGGGTAGAATTTTACGGAACAAAAAATCGTTTATCAACAAAACTTTTATTATTTTTATATTTTATTTGAAATCTACAAGGCAAGACGAGTACATTGAGTATAAACATGTACACAATACCACACACACAAAAAAAAAAAAATGGAACCAGTAGATAAGCTTTGAATTGAAATTTCTCGAAACTATAGTTTGGTGATGTCGCCCCTCCACTTCCGGACACCTCATATAAGGAGTGTTAATATTTGTGGAATTTTTTCTTAAAGACTAGTGTCAATATCTACTGAGCAGTGTTAGAAATCGTGTTGATGGTAGCAGAATACTCGTATTGGCTGACAAGTGTTAATATCAAGCAAGTGTCATTAGAAGCAGCAATACGGTCTGTGGAATACTTCTAGAAATATGTAGTATCTAACGAGTGTCGTTAGAATTATTGTTAACGTTAATTAAGGAATGCCTACAACTTTACAGTCTATAAAGTTTTTACTATGAATGTTAAAATGTATTGAATGTTGTTAGAAACACTGCCATGAACTGTGGAGTATTAGAAGGAAGCCTTGACATCCACAGTTTTATCAGCGTCATATTTGGGGAGGGGGAGTATCTTGTGGTATGTCTGCTCTACGTCTGGGGTGCTTCTGGGAAGTGCCTGAAGTCTGTGTCTGGGAAGTGTGTGGGATCTGTCTAAAGTGTGTCTAGAATGTGTCTCAAGGGTGTGTCCGAAAACAGAAGGACTGTTTAGGATATGTTTGGCTGGTGGTTACATTGGGGTGAGTATGATTATCAAATGTGCCTATTGTTTAGCAAGATGTGATCAGTCTGCATTCAGTCTAACAGAATTTAGTCAGAAAGGACACTGAGAGGCCAGACATATTCTACGTTCAAGTGCTTTAGGAAACTTAAAAGAATATATATATATATATATATATATATATATATATATATATATATATATATATATATTCTTTATATATATATATATATATATATATATATATATATATATATATACATGGTGCTACTTATATATATATATATATATATATATATATATATATATATATATATATATATATATATATATATAACAATAATAGGGTAGTGCCTTCCCTTTCGTGATCTGCCACTGTACTTCGATGACCAATTTTTTCACTTCACTCCTGCCTTCAAACGACTTTACTCAGCTTACGAGGGTTTTCGACAGACAGGGGTTACATACAACATCCATTAACTCATTATTTTCTAAAGTGAATGAAACCACCTGGAGACATGAAATATGCATTATTTAAATATGTCTTAACTGTCAGTCTCAAGAATATTGTTAGAAAGTGCTAAAAAATCCACTGAATATTGCTAAAAGTGCTCAAAATGTTACAGTATCGATGAAAATTGTTCGTCTTTAGATTATTACTTGACAGAATTCTAAAATACATCATGCATGAAATGTTTGATGTCTCTAAAATAATACAAATCGCTGAAAAAGTACTGTTCAGAATAGTGTTAAATACTCTTGATGTCTTAAATAAAATGTAGAATATAAATACAATAATTAAGTGTCCAGAATATAGTCTTTAAATTGCTTTCTCAACTACCTCCACAAAAAATTGCTAAGGCTCCCAAAATGACACATGAAATGCTGTAAAACCAGTACTTCGGAATAAGCAGTATTAGAACTTCCATAATAGATGAGGAAAAAATTAGCAGAAACACTAAAATACGTTACGTAACAGTTGTAAGAAAGAGTAAATAAATCCCAGGAATATCATTATTAAAAATGCTAAAATCTCAACAAAACTGCTAATATAATACCACATAGCACAGCATAACATAGCATATCACAGCATAACATATGGTATGGTAAATTAACCTTGTCTCCAGGAAATAAAAATATATATAGAGAGAAGAAAAGTTCCGATTCTGACTAGAGAACGGTTCGGAAAGTCTGCATCTCGCCGATAAGTGCAGTCTGCCAGTAGCGAAAAGTGTTCAGTGAGTTTTAGAGGTCGGGGCAATAGCACCTTTATTTTTTCCTTTCTTTTTTTTTTCTAGTTTTCATTGCAAACAATTTTTTCCTTAACACATTAGCTTTTCTCTTATACTATAGTTATTTTTTTAATTCCACCGTCCAAAAAACTGCTTCCAATCCACTTGCCGGCTGAAACACACAAAGACGTACATATGTGTGTGTGTGTGTGTGTGTTTGTGTGTGTGTGTGTGTGTGTGTGTGTGTGTCCAAAACGCAAAGGATGTTGACCTGAGAGCGGGCCGAATGGAGTGAAAACGGGAGATTTTCCTGAAAATTCTCTCCGACTTTCCCAACAAAAATCATCATCGTCATCATCATCATCATCATATTTCCTACCAATACACTGGGTAAAAAATAAAATAATCAAAAGATGGACGTGGGAATGAGGAAATGAAATACTAATGAGAGGCGTAAAAATGAAATGCTGAAACAGTGTGACACTCTGGGATTGCATGTAGCTGGAAACAAAGAAACAAACATGAGCACATACTTGGACATAAACATTTGAAACACAGCAAGAGGCAACACGCAAACAAACACGCACACATATACACACTTGCAATCATCTGCAACAGAGTAAGAGGCAAAACACACACACACACACACACACACACACACACACACACACACACACACACACACACACACACACAATGAAATACGCACATATGCACATACACAAACATTTTCAACACACACACACACACACACACACACAAAGAAATACGCACATATGCACATACACAAACATTTTCAAGACACACACACACACACACACACACACACACACACACACACACAAAGAAATACGCACATATGCACATACACAAACATTTTCAAGACACACACACACACACACACACACACACACACACACACACACACACACACACACACACACACACACACACACACACACACACACACACACACACACAGTATACCAGGAAACGACTGTACGCTGTATTTTAGCGATGATGATGATGATGATGATGATGATGATGATGATGATGATGATGATGATGATGATGATGATGAAGAGGAGGAGGAGGAGAAGGAGGAGATTAAAGTTACAGTAGCATAAATAATCCAAGGAGCGAACGCCAATGTAGTATTACAAGAAAGATGGAAGGAAAGTAGAAGGGGAAGGAAGTAAGAGAAAGGAAATACAAAATGAAGGAAGGAAGGAAGGAAGGAAATAATGAAGGAAGGAAGGAAAGTAAGAAGGAAGAAAGAAAGGAACGAAGGAAGGATAGAAGGAAATTACAAAAGAGAGGAAGGGAGAAGAGAATTCAATTAAAATAGAAGGATGGGAGAAGGTAATGAGGGAATGACTGAATGAAGGAATGATGAAATAAATGAAGAAAGGAAGAAGGAATAAAGGGAAGGAAGGAAGGACAAAGATGTAAAAGAATGAAAGAGGAAAGACGAAGAAGAAAGAAGAAATAAAAGATGAGAAGGAGAAAGAATACATTAAAGAGGAAGGCAGGATACAAGCCGAGGCGTGGACGTGGCAGCGAATACGTGAGTGGGGTGACAAGCAATAAAGCACAAAGGAGAAGGCGAAGCAGCAGGATGAAAGAAGAGGAAAGGGAAAAGATGAAACGAAAGCAAGAAAATACAAAAAAGGAAAGAAAAAAGAAATGGGAACAGAAAAAAAATAGACGAGAGGAAAGAAAAAAGAGAAAGGAGAATAGAGAAAAAGAAAAGACGAAATGAAAGAAAAAAGAGGAAAAAGTAAAGGGCAGAGACGAACATGGAACGTGGAAAGACGAAAGAGGAAAGGAGGAAGAGGAAAGTGGCAAGCATATGTCTTAAGAAAGAGAGCACCAAGAGGATGAGGAAAACAGAAAGAGGAAGTAGCTAGAATGAAGAGTAAAAAGGAAATGAAAAACAGCAATAGGAGACATGAAAAGGGAAAAGAGGAGGGTGGAAGAGGAAAAAATTAGACCGCTAGAAGAAAAAAAGAAAACAGAAAAGAAAGAGAAATAATTAAAACGGAGGAGGCAGGAGGAGCTAAAATAGTAAAGAGGAAACTACAAAGTTACTGAAGACAAAACAACATAAGAAAAAAGGAAAGATCAGGAGGGAAAACTAAACAGCGAGATAAAAGACGAAGCAGGAAAAGAAGAGACAGGAAATAAAGAAACAGGAAAAAAAAGAGGAGACAGGAAAAGGTAGGAGAAAAAATGGGAGAGAAGAACTGAAAAGGGGAAGTAGAAAAGCAAATGAGTGGGTCCTATTAGCATTATATTATTATTATTAGTAGTAGTAGTAATAGTAATAGTAGTAGTATTGTTGTTGTTGTTGTTAGTAGTAGTAGTAGTAGTTGCTGTAGTAATAGTAGTCTTTCAGCCCCAGGCATATGTGAATGTCAACCGCGTGGACCGTAGGCTTAAGCTGACGTCTTCTGCAGTCCACTACCGTTAGTTTGGGGGATAGGTAGGAGCCTGAGGAATGTTTGTATAACCAGGCAGCTTCATTACCCGTTTATATCAGTGCTGCCAAGCGAAGTCATACCTCTCCAGCACCAGGATATCAAGAGGAAAGATAATGCAGCTCATCAGGAGGAAAGAGGAAAGAAAAGAGCAAGTGAAGCAGGATACACCAAGAAGAAAAATTAGCATAGCATCTGTAACGAAGAACAAAGGGAAGAATGGAAGTTTTGCATAAGGCAGGAAGCTGAATGAGGAAGAAGGGGAAAGAAGAAAAACACGACTAGAGGAAAGGAGAAACGAAAAAAGAGGAGAGAAAATGAAATATAAAGACAGGTGAAACAAAGGTGTAGGAGGGAACTGTAAGAGAAGAACAGAAGAAAAAAAAAAGCCAAGGGAAACGGAAGGACAAGGAAAGAAGAAATGAGAATGCCACAAGAAATGGAAAGATGAATGATGATGATAATAATAATAATAATAATAAAAATAATAATAAATAACAATAACAGTATCATGATGATAAGGTTGTAAGAGGATGGAAAAAAGGCAGAATAAGAGAGAGAAGTGGGGGAGTGATTGGGTAAATATGATTTGGAGCAGATGGGGGGAGGTGGAGATGTGTGCTAGATATTCAGAGGAGAAATCTGTGCAGCATATGAGGTGGTGCGTGGGGTGAAGAGGAGACGAAAGGGAGTGCGGGGAACTGCAGGGTGGAATGGAGCGGTGGGGCACGCTGTGGTGCAAAAGAAGAATGCGTACTGTATTGTGAGTGGATGGGAAGAAGGGGGGTGGAGGAAGTTGCGAGACGGAAGAGATATGTAAAGAGGACGGGGAAGGTGAAAAGATTAGTAAGAGAGAGTAAGAAGAGAGTGGATGAGAAATTTGGATGGAATTTGAGTATAAATTGGTGGAAATGTAAAAATGTTCTGGAAAGAGATAAAGAGAATAAGACAGGATGATAAACAAGTTAGTCAGGGAGTGAAAGATAAAAACGGTAGATTGCTGGTGGAGAAGGGAGAAAAAGTGAGCATATGGAGAGAACACTGTAACGAACTGTTAAACACAGAAAATAAAAGTGATGCGAGGTTAAGTGGCTGGGGAATGGCTGGGAGAGGGAAAGAAGTGAGAAGAGAGGAAGAAATCAGTTGGATAGGAGTACTGCAGTGGATGCAATGAAAAGAGTCGAAATAGGGAAAGCCCCACGAAATGATGAAGTGTGTGGTGAAGTGCTGAAACTTGGGGGAGAGATAGTAGTAGAATGGATATGGAAGATGTGCAGATTGGCCTGGGAGGAAGGTATAGTCCCAAAGGATTGAAAGTCAGGCATAATTGTTCCCCTGATCAAAGGAAATGGGGAAAAAGAAGTGTGTGGTAATCATAGGGGCATTTGTCTTCTTAGTGTAATATCGACAGAGTTTGGGAAATAACAAAGGAATTAGTTGGTGAAGAATAGGGAGGTTTTAGGAAGGGAAGATGCTGTGAGGTTTTAGGAAGGGAAGGTGCTTATGTGTGTGTGTGTGTGTGTGTGTGTGTGTGTGTGTGTGTGTGTGTGTGTGTGTGTGTGTGTGTGTGTGTGTGTGTGTGTGTGTGTGCGCGTGTGTGTGCGCGTGCTAGCGTGTGTGTGTGTGTGTGTGTGTGTGTGTGTGTGTGTGTGTGTGTGAAGCCAGTAATGATGGGCATAGTAATTGCAATGCAGTCAAATAATACAGTCTCTCAAATTCATTTACTTGTGATACCAGATAATGAGGTCGGCCCAGGTTATGCCTTCAACAGATGTGAATAGGTCATATAAAGTATCCTTGTTCTGTGAACCAAGACTGGTAACTTCGTAGTAGCCTCCCCCTTACCCCCTTACCCTTCACCTCTACACATCACACTGACACCAGAGAGACCCAAGTGTCATGTGGTCGCTCAGTGAGATCACTGGTTCGGGATTCACAAAATTTAGGTCCGGACAAATTCTTTTCATTTAAGTCATGAGCACTTCCGGCGAATCTTCACGACTGTTGTCAACGATATTTAGATACAATCCTTTCGGGAAAGCGGGATACAAGTGAGCTGAATGTGTCGGACAACACAGCGAAAAAGCGGTGTCATGAACATGTCTTCATCACAGAACATATGAATCTAAATTACAGTAGAGTTAGAGGAGCGACACTGCCAGGCCTGACTGCAGTTCGGACGAGAACAAGTGAAAGATGACCTCGCATATCGGAGAAGAGTTATCTTGTCTGACGAGAAAACTTCACCTCCACCACACACGGCCGACTACATTGCTGGAGGCCAGACAACACCCGCAACGACTGCCAAAACATTGATCAAGAAGCATGGGTGTGTGCGACATGCGGGGTTGGATTCATTATTACGACTTGCTGGAGCAAACAGGAATTCGTAAAAGATTCAGTAACCGTTGTTCATCTACCTTGCATGTAGATGACCATACAGTTTAGGCGTGGTTTTGATCGTCGACGGTGACGATTGTGCACCTGCATGAAAGATTATTATTTACCTGTTAAACACTGGCATTACTTCAGTAGTTCATGTGATGTATGTATGCTTCACAAAGCAGTCTTGGAATGGTGTATTCGGCTAAATCTAGATAGTATTCCTGACGGGTTACTCTGCAGTATAGAGTAAATCCTGCAGACATTGTTTTTGATCTGATTTTCCTCGACGTTGACCAATGCCGGCCAATGGAAAGAGTAATGATTTTGCTTATATAAAAAGCTTACCCTTCAATAATTAAAAC
>NC_136999.1:5331006-5401006 GCF_032717465.1 Coenobita brevimanus | reverse complement strand
CTAACTTGGGCCTGGGCATAATTAAAACGCCTACATCAGGCACGACGACACTCCGAGGGGGCATACTTTCCAGCGAGACACCAACTTCCTCCTGGCAGGTCACACAATTTAGCGGAATCTAGTGCCTCGTGGGTGGAGTTGTGAGTGTTTGAGGTGGGGTAGAGGGAGGTGTGTGTGTGGATGGGGTGGAGGGAGGTGTGTTTGTGGGTGGGGTGGGTGTGTGTGTGTGTGTGTGTGTGTGTGTGTGTGTGTGTGTGTGTGTGTGTGTGTGTGTGTGTGTGTCGGGGGGCAGGGGTGGGAGCAAGGGTGTTTTGAGAGGGGTAGGGAGGTATGTTTGAAGGGGGGCAGCGGGGGTTGTGTGTGTGTGTGTGTGTGTGTGTGTGTGTGTGTGTGTGTGTGTGTGTGTGTGTGTGTGTGTCGCTGGTCTTCCTGTACCTTTTATAATGGTGTCAGGCGATTTGTCACTTAAAGAGAGAGAGAGAGAGAGAGAGAGAGAGAGAGAATGTGTGTTTTCCTCCACTACACACACCCAGGACGACCATTTAATACCTGAAGGTTTACCAAAGGCCAAATATAGACTTATCTAGGTGACACTGAGGACGCCGGATGTGCGTCGTTATGGATCTCTCTCTCTCTCTCTCTCTCTCTCTCTCTCTCTCTCTATCTATCTATCTCTAACTCTCTCTCTCTCTCTCTCTCTCTCCAGGGGCCTGTGAAGTATTGAAAAAGACTGTTAGCTAAACTGAATTATAAGGAAATCTCTGTAGGTTTTATCATTATCAGTAATCTTTTCTTCACACTGCTTTTCGCTTAAGTGAGATTATGAAGTGTTTAGAATCTGCATGACTGGAAGTAAAACTGTATATATATATATATATATATATATATATATATATATATATATATATATATATATATATATATATATATATATATATATAATCATGTTGTCTTTCCAACTGCCTATGCCCTCCCTTTTCTTTTATATGGAATGTTTCCAGGCATCGCAAAATGAATGGATCCCTGGTTTGGATTTCCTTTTGTTTAGCTTTTATTGAAAGAGAAGTTTTGCAGGCACTCACCCAAAGATTCTTTTTGTTCTTTTTCTTCTTTCTTTCTCCCTTTAAAAAATAAGCTCCTGAAACTTCATGAACAGTGATGAAATTACTATTTGCATGGACACAAATTTATGTGCCAATATGATTTTTTACCTGAGAACAACTCCCTGTACCGAAAACCAAGACCCTTTGCGAATACAACCCTTGTAGCTTTTTATAATAGTGGTATCAGTGGATGGCTGGTTAGCAGGATCGCAGCACTTACCCGACACACATGCTACAATTAACCTCACTAACTTAACGTCTTAGCCTCGTCTGCCTGGGGACGTCTTTATATTCCTTCTTGATGCTATGCTGTGTATTAAGTTTGCTTATATATTTCCGTCTTCGCGTTTACAGCTACCAAACCACCTCACAAACAAACAAGAAACAGAATACTGAAGTAAATAAATATAAAAGAATATGATGCCTATAACGATGAATTCTTATGAAGGCTTGTTATTCTAAAAATTAGGTAGGATTCTTTATGAATGCGGGCCCTGGTTAAAAGAAAAAAAGGAAGGTAAAAATCCTGCCATGCAAACTTTATGAAAAAGTTAGGGACGCGAGTGCTCTTGGCCAGGGATGAAACCCCCTCTCTCTTTTATTCTAAATTTTTTCACGGTGTAATGAGTGAGGGAGCGTATTTTACCGACGCGGCATTTTATCCAAAGTTCACTATTACCGAGCATATTTCACTTAAAAGGGGTGTACTCCCCCCTTCCAAATTATAACAGCTTGCAGCCAACACATATTTTTATTTTGCACTGATGACCTGAAGTTAACTATAAGAGGGGGGTCCCAGGAGTTACATATTAAGGCCACCCTTTCCCAAGGCGGATGTGGGTGCGGGTGTTTGAGAAGAGCTTGTTGGTGTTTTTGTTCTAAAAGTACGTATGTCATGATCATGGAACCTGCTACTGTCGGGTCGGTAGTGTGTGCGTCAACCAGTTTTGATCTGGGTTCAGTCCTACTCAAGAGCAGCCACTTAAGAGAATGCAGTAATACAGTATACTGGTACACATTTATGTTTACTCATATGTTGCCGTCCTATCGAAGTTCCCTTGATATCGTGAATTGATTTACTTTAAACCTTAGTCACTCCAACAGATTTACAAAAACATTCCTCACTGTACACTTGGAAAGCCGTCCATATATACCTGTGCGCTGTATTCTTCAACCCTACGAACCAGTTGCCCTTCAGAACCCACGTACTGTATGCAGAAGTAGCATTACCTGTTCTTGTAAGGCGTGTGCAGTCTGGGCAGTACAACACTTTCATATTTCATAATTACAAAAGGCTACGTCATCATCATCATCATCATCATCATCATCATCATCATTTCAGATGTCCCTAGTGTTTCCAGTCCGATGCATCTAAAAGTGAAAGCAAGGAATTCGTGGGGGAACTCTAGATAATATTTCGCATCCAAGACACCAAGATTCGTCTTATTGATCATCGTCATTTCCCTCCCCTACAAAATGGAGAAAGAATGGTCCAGAAATAGGAAAATATGACAAAGAAGTAAACTGGCGAGAGAAATATTCCCCCTATTTTTTTTTTTCTACTTCTTCTTCGTCCTTTTCTTTTTCCCCTCCTAATTTTTCTCTCTTCTTTTTTTTCTTCTTCTTGCAGTTGCCGATTCACTCGACATGAATTTAGGTCTAATCACTACTGATATGAACTAGAGAACCAAGAGCAGATCTGATGTTAGCGTCTATGAATGGATGTGAATTTCCTGTGTGAATACATCTCTTAAGACACCTGGAACTGCCTGCATGGATCTAATTGAGTCACAGTAGATACAGCTGGGAGTCGTCCCCTAAGTGGATTTAAAGACTGGTTAACACATCTTACTTAGCGATTTACTCTGCACATTTCACCTCAATATCATCTTGTATGTTCTTGATGCGAACTATGTCGGTACTTCAACTACTACTAGTAGTAGTAGTTGTTGTTGTTGTTATTGTTGTTGTTGCATTCCCAGTTCATCTAAAACATGAACCCGGTCGATTGCAGGTTCAAGCTGCCATTTTCCCAATCCTCCTCCTTTTGGAAGATGGGGAAATAGCTAAGGGATGTCTGTATAACCAAACAGTTAAGCTGGCCAGTTAAATCAGTGCCACCACATTAATTACCTCTTCAACACATAACCTATAAAAACTCATTAGAGCACATCGCTAAGGAAGACATGCTACGAAGTCTCCCATGTCACTTACAATCTTGCCCTGAACCTGCAGTTATCTGACTGATCTCGATGGGACTGTGATGTAATAGATCAACTGGACCTGAGTGAACCTTGCAATACTCTTTTCACCTTAATTTAGTTCAATTTTTAATCTTTTTTCGGCTTGTTGCACATTTCCGTGGCAGGAAAATAAAATGCTATGGCTCTACATCCTTTCCAATTCAATGTTTCGTGACTAACAATTTTTAGTGTTAATCTGTTGTTACAACTCTGCATTCAAGATGGAGATATGACAATTTTAGACCAAGTTAGAATAAAATGAACCAGAATGAGTCTAAACTGACCTAGAATAACCTGGCTGGGCCGAACTGGATGAGAAGACCTAACTTGCCCTCACTGAATGGGTTCCTTCCTATTATTCTTAAGAATAGTGGCCTCGTGCTGACACCCTGCCTAAACAAAAATTTTACCCTCTGTCAGGCAACTTGCACCTTCCTTCTTGCTGGAGATTTGCTCTCATTCAGCCTCTTGTACTTCTAAAGTCTTTCAACCTATTCTCAGCTGGAAGATTTTGAGACGTCTATTCATTCTTTCTGTCGCCAGTATCAGTCACATCAAGAAAACTCCACTGTTGATCTTCATACATTTTTATGAGCCTTCGACATTCCTAAGTCTGGAATTTTGCCGAAACCTTTGCAATTGCACAGTTTGGCACTTATCATTAGCATTCTTATGGTTACAACCCCACCCTGTACCATCTCGAGTTTCTTCTTCGGTTGATGTGTAGCTGCGGTTGTAAACGAATACTATCTTCCATTAAAGCTATTAATAGTGGTGTTCATCAGGGTTCATTCCTTTCAACAATTCTTTTTGATCCTATTTATCAGTAATCTAAGCAGTATCTCTCTCTCTCTCTCTCTCTCTCTCTCAGGAATACATTTCGCAGGCTATTGTTCTTGGATTTCTCCTGCTAAAAATAAAAAAATAAAAATGAAGGTTCCCCAGTGGCCTGACTGGGGGGAAATGGATGTCAGCGCCCTAGGAAGAGGTAATGTGGCCTGAATAATCCTGAACTGACCTGAATCTTCCCATATCCATCTAGCCAGGCCACAGTCGAAGCAGACATCCAGAAGCCAAACCGAATTCGAAGGAGAAAATTGTCCCGAATCAAGTGGGTGTGCTTTATTATTCGTATTCTCTGTTGCTGTCGCGGCCCAAGAGGAAATTCGCAGACCAGGAAGAGAGAAATGGAAATAAGGGAGAAAACGAACTCGACACAGAATCTAAAACCGAACTTTTTTACCTGAAGTAGAAGGCATATTAGAGCATTGCGTGCATCTGGTCTTGTTTCTCTTGTCCTTTTCTTGTGTTTCGTTTTTGCTGTTGTGTTCGGCCTTTCAGATATGAGCCCAGGAGGAAAGCAACAAGCAATGAAGATTTAAATGTAAAAAAATGAATCGAAAATGAACGTTCTGCGTTAGTGAAGTGAAATTACAACCCTTCCATCTAACTATATACAGTATTACCAATATATTTTCACTTTAACTAAGAGAAGATTTTCGTCCATTTGCAGTCTGTTTCACGGAGCTCAGTGGCAGACTAAGACAATGTTCCGGTCCCTCATCCTCTTCACAACACTTCTTCGGGACTGAGCGCAGTAGTCATAGTCTCTTCTTATAGCCGGGCAGTTCAGACGGAGAGATGGGAAATTAACGCCAAAATATAGTGAACGAACTACACTTTGGCAGGATCTCATTAGGTTTAGACAGATCTGAGACTGTGTAAAGGTATCACTGACCGTCACTGCTAAGCTATGGAAAACTTATCTGAATCACCTACTGTAAATGTTTTTCAGTAAGACACACCAAATGAAACATGTGCAAATTGCCATGTAAACCTGTAAAATTAAAATTAAAAAAAAAAAAAAAAAAAAAAAAATTGTGGCCACCCCCTCCGGGATTAAGGCATCTGGTAGGAGACAGATCGATCGATAGATAGATAGAGGATAGAGATAGACACATATAGATAGACTGATAGAAGGTGGAGAGACAGACAGAAAGATAGATAGATAGATAGATAGATAGAGGATAGCTAGATAGATAGATAAAGATATGTAGGTCAGGTTGGAATTACGATAAAGAGGACCTCTGTATACTACAGTTAGGATAAAATGCAGTTCACAGCCAGGTATACCATCCATGCCCAGGTGAAGAAGAAAAAAAACAGTGCTCATTCAGACAATCATCGTACCCAGCCATTCCAATTTTTTAAAAAGTGTGCACTGGCTCCAACAATTAGCATTATCTTGATGGTTCTGCAGTGCGAAAGTTGCTGTGTGCGCTTTTTTTTTTGGTGTGTGTGTGTGTGTGTGTGTGTGTGTGTGTGTGTGTGTGTGTGTGTGTGTGTGTGTGTGCTAATACTTCTAAATGGACACTGTATGACTATTGGTATATAAATTTACATCTTTATGCTGCATTAATAAACCTAGCAAGCAAACATTTACATACCAAGTTACTGAAGAATATACCCACAACTTCCTCAACTGCTTCAAAATGTATAGACGGAAAACACGATAGACACTTTTTAAAGGTAATGTACACACGAGAGCCATTCTTTCTCCTCACAATCTAATCCTACCCCGGGGTGAAATTCCTGAACGCATTTACCATTGTTTCCCTGACTTAATTGTGATTTATTTTCTCAAGAATGACACGGAAAGCGCAGAGCCTTCTTGTGTTTCTAGTTCCATTTACAAAAGAGAGATTTATGCCTCAAGTAGGACATTATCGAAGGTTATAAGCAACTTCTGAGGGAAAAAGAAGGAAAAGGGAGAGTAGAATCTTCCTGTATTTCACGTTAAAATAAATGTAAGTTACGACAGGGAAATTGTCTTAAATATTTTCGAGGATCCCATCCCTAGACCACAAGGAAGTCACAGCCAAGGTCTCATTCCAAACGAATTTCTTTTGCTGGTGATTCTGCGACTTTCCAGACAGCAAGATTAACACCGTCGCTGCGTACGGGTCCTCATGTAGTCTAACAAAATTTGAACTATCACCTTAACACCCACATCGGTATTCTTTTCTGATAAATAAATGGGCTCCGTAACATCTCTCCCTTGTCAGTTTATCTGTGAACTGCGTGAACATATTTTTATGCTGTTATTATGCAGTCTCTGTTGGTATAAAAGGAAATAAACAACAATCAAGAGAGTGATGAGAAATGAGCAAAAGTAAATGATTAAAGAAGAGGTGCAAAAAATGCTCCGATGCCGTCGAGAACAAGGACCGTATGCTTGTCGGTTCATAACATTCCCTAACACCTTAATTAATTTATTTTGCTTATTACACCATACTGTCCTCCCCTGTGTTACATAAATCCTCCTAACATCGCCATACTCAGCATAAATAACGTACATGAGAATGTTAACTTGGTCTAAGCAAAAATGAATCGCTAAGAAAGAGGTGCCATGGAGCCTCCTAAAGCGACGAGAATAAGGACCTAAGACTCTTGAAAACACGTCTTCTTTCACCGTAAAGTCCTGATAACATATTTTTCTTCCCCAGTAAGATGGAGGATTAGAGGCTGAGCGGAAGCCATGTCTCTCGAGTGAGTTGTATTTTTCACTTCTGCCGCTGAGGTCATTCAAGTCCCAGGCCAACAGGAAATCCGCAGGTCCACCCTGATGGGAGGTAGGAAAATGGGCTCCAACCTTGTACCTGAGTGTATTGTCCCTGTATGTGTGTGTGTGTGTGTGTGTGTGTGTGTGTGTGTGTGTGTGTGTGTGTGGTGAGGGGACGGTATGTGTATGTTTGTGTGTGGGGGGGTAGGGTTATATCTGGTCACTACGGCACACGAGGGACGTGAGAGAGGCAAGTGGGGGAGAAAGGGCGGAAGGAGAAGGTAGGTAGGAATACAGAAGCATAGGTAAAGGTAAAGGATTAAGGAACGCTTGGGTGAAAGGAGGGGACGTAGGGTAAAGGTAGAAGTGAAAGAGAAGGGGATCACAGGGGAAGGGTAGGGGAGAAGGACAGGGTGAAGGAAGAGGAAGGAAAGCAAGAAGAGAGTATAGAGCAAGAGTAGAGGATTAAGAAGAGAAGGAGAGGGAAGGGTGGTGAAAGAGTAGTAGATATGTACGCGAAGCATGGGAGGGGATTGAGTGAGAAAACGTGAGAAAGGGAGGGGGAAAAGAGAGGAAAGGAACAAGGAATCGAGGGTGAAGGACAGGAGGAAAAAATGAGTGGAAAGACGTTAAGGAAAGAGGAGAGGAAAAGGAAAGGGGTTAAGTGAGGGAAAGGGGAAAGGAAACTGGAGGGTATGAAAAAAGAAGAGTGACAGAGACGTGGTGTGGGGGTGGTGGAAGTGGCTTGTGGTGTAGTGGCCTGAGGTTTACGACGTGTAGGGAGGCTGGCTGGTTGGTTACGGTGATGGAGTTGTTCGTGGCGGGGGTGAAGGGGAAGGGAAGACGGGACCGGGGACATGTGACCTGTAGGTAAACAAGAGGACATGGGGATAGGGGGTGGAGGATGTTCAGGTGTGCCATAAGGGAGAGTGAGATTTTCAGGAAATGGGATATAGGTGTGTGGATTGTTAATTGGGTGTTTCGAAGGGAAGGGAAAATATAAGCTTCATAGGAACAGGAACCATTTAAAGTGAGAAAGAAAAAAGAATGAAAATGCTAACTGAACACCTCGAACTGTATGTTTTTTTAGAAGAAAGAGTGGTGAGTTCATTGGGGTACTGACTGAAATACGACTTGATAAGTTCGTGTTCCTATTACAGCTAAATCCACGTACACAGAGTGAGAGAGAGAGAAAAAAAAAAAAGTAGGATAGTAAAGGAAAAATTAGTGAAATAAAATGTACGAATATAATCCACTAAATGCCCCCCCTCCAAAGGAAGAGTGTGAATATATGAAGATAAAGAATTGTTGTTCGTTAAGATGGTGTTTCATTCAGATCTAAGACAACGAAGAGAGAAAAATGAAAGGGAAGATATAAGAAAGAGAAGAGAAAAGGATATGCGAAAAGAGTGATTATTTATAGACAGCGATGCCTGATGTCCATGGGCTGAAGGGGTGAAGTGGAACGAGGAGGTAACGATGCTGATTAATGGGTATCTCGTCAAGGGACAGAGATTAATAGGAAGGCAAATATCTAGGCACTCTTAATTGGCTATGTGTGTGTGTGTGTGTGTGTGTGTGTGAGAGAGAGAGAGAGAGAGAGAGAGAGAGAAAGAGAATGGAAAGAAAGATAGAGGCACGGCTGACCGAATCACGTTTAGGCCATTCACCCCAAGGAAAATATCCTACGCCCTTCAGCCAATCAGAACACCGTGAAATAAGCGAGTCGTGTTCTCGTTGGTTCACTGCGGCCTCTAGTCACAACCCGCTGTAATCCAGGGTTAAGTCTCTGTCTCCCTCTTACAAGCCTCCCTCCTAAAAGTTTTTCGTAAGAGCGGCCTTTTTTTCGGTTTCCTTTTTTCATTGTGTTTAGTTCGGATTGCTTGATCTGGAAAGTTTTTCTTCTTTTTCTTTTTCAGTTTTTGACGCGTATGATTTTTCTGACCATCTTCGCTTACTCCCCACTCCTTAATGTGAGGTGATCACAAAACTTTCTCTTTTCAGAGCTAAAGTTCATAATAAATGTTTGTCATAATGATCCCTCTGTAGACCACAGCCTTTAATTTGCTGTAGCTAACTAACCCTCATCTTCTTGGTGCTAGTGAAAGATTCCCGCACATGGTGGCACCATTATGACCAGGCAGTGGACGTGCCTGATTATAGAAACATGCCTCATTCCTGTCTCTATTCCCAAAAATGAGAGTGGTGGCCCGCAGAATAAGAAAAACCTGAACGTGCAGTCTACTGAATCCACGTACATATGAACCAAGGGTTGCAACTACTACTACTACTACAATCTCAGTTTACTCCATCTAGCATCCCCACCTTGCCTCCCTCACCACTACCGTCCTCATCTCTTTCGTTACCTTTACATTTCTCACTCGGCTTGCTTCATCCCTGTCTCCCTCGCATCTGCACCTTATTCTGCGTCTCTCACTCTATTCCTCTCATCCCAGCTTGCCCCTCTCCTTGTCTTAAATTTTCCTACTCCCAATCGCTCTCACCTCCGATCTTTTTACTTTTACTTCTCTCACCCAATCTCCCTCGCCCAGTCACTTCCATCCCTACCTGTATGACCCTATTCCGTCAGAAAATGACAAACCCACTGGAGGGTTAGGAGGAGGGTTGGTCAGAAACAAGGCTCAGATGGTGAAGCAGAAAGTAGTTGAAGTAAAGAGTGTTATGTGTAGGTTTGGTCACTCGATTGTTACGGACAGGGGTTAACTAGTGGGCATCCAACTCATGAACTCAGTGGCAGCCAGTGGGACTCGAACCCTCCACTCTGGGCGTCCTCCAAATGTGGAACCAGCACGAAATCGAGCAAGAAATCGAGTGGTCGTTCTTCCGTCACCCTGCCTCCCTCACTGTCACTTCTGTCTCTCCCTCTCCTATCTCAGTATTTCTTAACCTTGCCTCTGCCGTCCTCATCCTGCCTCCCTCATCCTTGCTTCTGTCTATCTTCTTTTGTCCCCACCTGCCTTAACCCTGACTCCTTTCCTTGCCTCCTTCAACCTTTCTTCTCTTATCCCGTCTTCTTTCCTTGTTTCGCGTGCCATCTGACTCCTGCAGCTCTCTCCCCTCGCCCACCTTGGCCCCTCATCTCGCTTCCCTCATCCTTGCTTCTGTCTATTTTCTCTTGTCCCCACCTGCCTTAACCCTGACTCCTCTCCTTGCCTCCTTCAACCTTACTTCTCTTATTCTGTTTTCTCTCCCTGTTTCTATTTGACTCCTGCAGCTCCCTCCTCTCGCCCACCTTGGCCCATCATCTCGCTTGCT
This sequence comes from Coenobita brevimanus, assembly GCF_032717465.1. Classification (NCBI taxonomy): domain Eukaryota; kingdom Metazoa; phylum Arthropoda; class Malacostraca; order Decapoda; family Coenobitidae; genus Coenobita; species Coenobita brevimanus. The sequence goes on along the minus strand of NC_136999.1, from coordinate 5,390,822 downwards.
GCCAACACGGGACTGCTAGACGTGGCAGTCTTAGCATCTGATTGCCTTTTTAAAGATGCATTCAGACTGGAGCTGGAATCGACATCTGCCACACACTGTCTGATCGTGTAGATCAGGATTAAAATTGCACAAAATATACCCCCTTCTAATGAGGCTTAATATCAGTGTGCTGTGAATTGTACAAAATAAATAAGTATACTGACAAATGGAAATACTGATTACATACTGCATTTTAGTATTTGGGTATATTTCTCTCATTACCTCGTTTCGTTGGTTCACATTCCAGACCTTCTGTTTTTCCACTGTCACCTGCATGATGTCAGTGAGACATGGCCAACACGGAACGATGCTCTCTCTCTCTCTCTCTCTCTCTCACACACACACACGCACACGCACACACACGCACACGCACACACACACACACACACACACACACACACACACACACACACACACACACACACACACACACACACACACACACACACACACACACACACACACACACACACACACACACACACACACACACACACACACCGCTTGCTCCCAACACCACCGTCGCTGGTCGTGGCATTTTTAGCGTTTCAAGTGCTTGTTTCGAACAGTCCCACTCGTCGCCGGGATTAGCCTTGCGCGGGTGCTCCGAAGTTTAAGGGGGCGTGATTCCACCTGGTGCGAGGTCGAAGCTTGCTCTCCCTATTTGTCAACTGTTTTTAGCCGTTCAGAGCGACTGGTGGTAATCAGGCGTGGATTATAGGGCAGTATTCACCAGAGTCGTAGTCCATCTAACTCTGTTACAGCTGGAACTACATTGCTACTTTATTCTAGCTAACGTCAGTGATTTTATTCAATTGCGTGAGCTGTGGGAGCCTGGGTGCTAATACTGCTTGCAATAACTTCCACGGAGTCGAAACAAGTCTCATCATTCTATTGCAGCAAAACACTTCACGATCTCAACTCAGAAAAAACTTTTCGACCTGGAGGGGTTAGATGCAGTCTTTATTAGCATTGCAGTGTAGGCCTATGAGTTATAATCTTGCTTTCTTATAATTCAGTTTCTTTGACTTTCTAACTGAAGTAAAAGGCTATTGTCTTTTCTTCCTGCTAACGTAACATGATTCTATTCATCTCGGAGATCTTCACTATTAAGAGTTAAATATTACCTTGATTTTTTTTCTTTTACCGGGAATAAAGTAATTTACATTGTATTCCAGCTGATGACGGACTATTTTTCAAAACTTTCAGCTGATGGAACATTTTTGCAGCCCAAGGGATAATGTCTCCTCTCTCACACCATCCAGAAACCGATGAACTGTTTCTCACATTATTTTTAATATTGCCAAGCTATTTTATTTAAACTTGGGGAGACGTCTTTTAATGCTAACCTTGTTTTATTTTAGTAGTCTAGTCACACTATCATAGTACCTGTATAGCGTGGTCCACCCGGCATACTGCACTTATTCTTTTTCCTTAGGACCTGATGTGACCGCAGATCTCGAAGAAAACGGCAAGTCTCTCATTTCTGAAAGTTAGGATGGAAAATACAAGAAGGCAAGACTTTATCTCGCTGCTGGTTGCACTGTGGAAAAAAAAAAAATGCAGGCTAGAAACATTTTATCCTCAACAGTGTATAAAATTAAGTCATAAACTAGGTACCTTCCTACTCCTTGGTGTACTTAGTCTTAATAATACAGCCAGTAAAGTCTAGGCTCATCAGTAACAGAGGCACAGCCCTTAACCTGGAAAAAACAAGAAGTCTGACGGTGCCTGACGAAAAATAAACTACCAGATAAATAAACAGTAAGAAATAAATGAATACAAATAACACACTGCTCGTGCAACTCAGCATCATAATTCATGAATGAAATCATCGGGGAAATGTGCAAGGCGGCGTATGGTATCTTGTATATGGTGTGCGTAGATTGGTGTCTTTTCCCCCACCGCAAGCCTTAGGAATGTGTCTAGCGGTATGTGTTTTTACGTGGTGTGTGTGTGAGAGGTCGCCTTTATAGAGCCGTAAATCAGAGGCAGGGAGGTGGTGACAAAGAGCCTGAGGACACCAGGGATGAGGGGGAGGATGGGAGGGGTAGGGATTGATGGGAGAAGGGTTCGGATGAGACAATATGATGAAATGGTTGCTATATTAATTTTACTTTAGCATCCCTAAAACTGCCATCTTTGCATCGGGAACGCTGAATCGTATCAAAGCATTAACAACAATATGTAATGCTGGACACGAAGAATGATTATGGAATGGATGATGTAGAGCCGTAGCATTTTTTTTTTTTTTTCTGACACTGAGCTAAGTAAACTATGTTGAAAAAAGATGAACATCTCAACCAAGTTAGGAGCGTTATTGTTGCCTTTGTTGAGTAACCCCGATCCGTCTGGCCAAGCAAACACATCACCCGCAGGCAAGTAACCGCACCTGCAGGGCCGTCCTGTGCAGTGAACTAATGTTCCTTTACAGTAGACAGCACTCTGTCACAGCGAGGCTCGGGGGAGAGTGTGGAGGTTTGGTTCCCGGATGAATGCTGCATTTGCGTCTCTCCACCCAGTCAACAGGGGCACCATAGTAGGCTGTATGGTTATACAGTTATCACCCAGCGTTGTAATGGTTTCCTGGGTTACAGGATACCATTAGGCTGTCACTCAGTATTGAGCCACGGGAAATGGAAAGAAGATTAATAAAATGTGACAGAAAGGACGGGAAAGCTGCGACTAAAGAAGAGCAACCCCCCACCCCACCCTCACCTCAAAAAATGATAAAGGTGAAGGATGAAGTGGGCAGCACTACACCAAGTGAGTGGATGATATCATCACCTACCAACACTTGGTAAAAGAACTATAATGGGGCGACGAAGAAAAAGGGACGTGGGGAGAGGGGGCAGTGGGACGAGGGGAAGGAATGGAAGAGGGAAAAGAAGGATGAAGGAGAAAAGGGAAGATTTGGGGATACGGACGTGAACGGTCAAATCAAGGGTAGGAAACGGAGGGATGGATGGAAAAGAAGAGATGAGGAGAAAGAATGGAGGGAAGGGATAGAAGGGATGGGTAGAAAGAACGGAGAGAAGGGAAAGAAAGGTTGGGGAGAATGAACAGAGGGAAGGGAAAGATGAGATTGGGAGAATGAACAGAGGGAAGGGAAAAATGAGATGGGGAGAATGAATGAAGGGAAGGGAAAGGAAGGGATGGGGAGAAAGGACGGACATTGTGGAAGGAGGGACAAAAGAGAAAAGGCACGTGTGGAAGAGAGAAGGAAAATTTAGTTGTGCGGAGTCTATGGAGCGACCAGAGAAGGGGAAGAGGACATACTGGAAAGACTCGGTGAGAGGAGAATCAAAATGGAACTGGGAAAAAGAATATTGAAGAAATGAGAAGGTAATGGGGCTATGTGCAGGGCTGGAGGGGGAACACGGAAGGGGTAGAGAGAGAAAAAAGGAAAGATGGGTTGGAATGAAATAGGAAGAAAGAGGGAGGAAGTGGATGAGGGGAAAAAATGCGGGGATGAGGAGATGCAGAGACGAAGCGGAGAGACAGAAAGCTAGGGAAGGGAGGCAGTAGGGAGAGGAAGGGAGGGAAGGGAAAGGGAGCTGGAGCAAAACGGGAGGAGAGAAAGAGAAAGAGTATGAGGGAGAAAAACGTTACATTCTGGAGGGATGGGCATGTGAAGGGACGCGGTTGGAGGCCGACAAAAGGACGGAATACAGGGAAGGGAGGGGGAAGTGGAAGGAAACAGGGAGAGAGAGAAGCAGGATGAGGCAGAGAAACACACTGTGGGGATGAGAGAGAAATTGTAACACAGAGCCTGAGTTGTGTGGGGTGGAAGAGAGGAGGAGTGCTGGGGAAGCAGAGTGGAGGGTCTGGCTGAGTCTCCCCGAAGGTGGATATAATTTTCTGGTAGTAGCTTTAGTAAAATAATTAGTAGTAGGTGTGAGGCGGTTAATAAGTGATAGCATTAATTAGATTAAAATAAAATAGTTCAGAAAAGGTAATCTTAATACGCAGCTGGAGAAATATGAAGAAAGTTATATCAGTTTTTAAAAACTTTGCAAACAGAAAAATGGAGAATTACAGGTTAAAATTTAGTTGGAAAGAAGTTGAATAAATAAAACAAGGGAAAAAATTTAAGCTGGACGAATAACTACGTATGTTCATAATAAATGGACGAAAAAAGTGAATAAAAGAGAAACAAAATGAAGGAATATAGGTTACATGATTACAGTGCAAGGCCAAGAGTTCTGCCCTGAGCGGTCGACGCAGAGTGTCCCTGGGTAAGTCTCCGCCAAGCCATGCGGAATTCCATACAACCTTCATGACAGGGTTCGTTGTGGGTTGAAATGAGATTAAAGATATGCTAAGTCAACCACAGATGACCTTGACCTTGACCCCTTGACCTTCCTGACCTAATCAATTCATCATCCTTTCATAACTGTATCGCGGACAAAAGTTTGGTCGAAATCCGTTGAAGGGTTCAGGAGAGATCGCGCCCACAGCTATAAACTAAGTCGATTCCATATGATCTTGACCTTTGACCCCTTGACCTAGCTGACCTTTTAAGCTCATCATCTCATAATGCATCACTGTCAACATTTTGGTGGCAAACCGTCGATGGGTTCGAGAGAGATCACGCCCAGAAAAGTGTTACGGACGCAAGGACTCACGCACCGATGCATCCACGCAGGGACAGACCAGTCACTTAATACCTCCTCTACCGTAAGTGAGAGGGGACATAATTAAGCTGAGAAATATAAAAGTAATATAACCAGAAGGCCAGCCATTAAATAGGAAGTGAAGGAGTAAGTTGAGTGGAATGAATAAATAGAATAAAAGAACGGCAAATATGAAAGGACTAAATAATAAAAGTAAGGGAAAATCAAGGAGACATAAATCAGCACATGACTTCGGTGAGCTATTATTCAACAAGTTTTCCTTCTCCTTTCCGCACAGTAATTCTCTCTCAAGTTACTTTATGGAGCACACACACAGTAACTTTGCTCATAATATTAAGCAACCTACTTTTATTTCCAAGTAACGTGCTAAATATCAGCCGGCTTAAAGCACATACGTTATTAACACTCCCACACTCCTATGACTCACTTTCAGCTTAAAATCGTCTGGTGTTAGCTGGGATAAATATAGGAGATGTGCCGACCATAGGAGAGTTACGGAAATCACTAAAGTGGTGGTCGGGCCTTTGGTAAGGCCAAGGATAATATTTTTCCTTCTTTATATTTTGTATTATTCTTACTCCCAACAGATAAGTTACTTCACCTTTAGGAAGAACTCAAGCATTGATGGGATAAACCCCTGTATTCTGACCACATGTTTAGACTTTCACAAGCCTATAGCGGCTCTGTCGGGCAGTGACATGTGGAGGTGTAAGGAGGACTACTGGGCGTTGGAATAGGTCACTGCCCCCGGGAAATAGGCCCTAAAGCCTTTGCCCAGAGTCGGACATAAAAAAGAAAGAAAGAAAAAAAAATAGGTGCTTGGTCATGTAAAGGGAATTCGGGTTTCGCCTTCGATTTAAACTTTTAGATAGTAATCATGTATGTTCGCCTATACAAAACTTGACATGGACCTGCTCAGACACACGGGTCATGTCCATGCAAAATTTCAGCGCATTCCACGCAGTGGTATGAAAAAAGTCCTGTAGTGGATTCCTAGTGTCTGGCGAAAAATCGGACACAAAGGTGTGCATGGCTCGCTCGCAACTGACCGCACGCATTTATAAACTACACCATCGTTGTCAGCTTGTTATCTAATGAGGACAGACACACATTCACACAGACAACGCTTATTCGCATAGTATTATTGATTCTTGCTACCCTCAGACAGTTTTATATAGCTTAGCAGAGGCTTTCCAAAACAAACTGGGTTAGATTCCATTTTAATTATCCCACATAATACGAGAGATGTTTCCCAAGCTGGGTAGCCCACAGTCACTGGTAACAAGAAAATAATGCTTAAAAATATGTCATCGGATTAAATAAGACAATGCAGACGACGATGCCATGAGCTTCTCTCTTTGTGCTCCTAAGGCATTGCCCCCATTCAAATACTTTCGTTAAAGCGTTCAACACTCTCGACTGGATGTCTTTCCTGATGTTAAACAATGCCCTTCAGGTGGGATCAGAAGCTCCAACCCTCAGTAAATAGCGTGCGCTTTGACCCACTAAACAAGAGCGATTACTGACCAAAACTGTATCGGATCTCTCACATAGAGTCTTTATTAGTGGCCGTTGTGGTTGAAAGAATGATATGCAAAGAGAAGGACGTCATTTTGAAAGAGTTATATATGTCATTTCACCTCCTACTCCTCTCCCCAGCTATTGTATTTTCTTCTTCTTCTTCTTCTTCTTTTTCTTCTTCTGTGTGTGTGTGTGTGTGTGTGTGTGTGTGTGTGTGTGTGTGTGTGTGTGTGTGTGTGTGTGTGGAGCTGCTGAGTCATCGTACTACAACTGAGCCAGAGAACAAATGTGAATGGATAGGTACGGTATCTAAGTTTGTAGGTGGGTGGGGAGGAAATAGGCCCTTGGGGTAGGTCTATGGATGCAGTAAGTCCATGTGGGGAAATACACCCATGAGGGGAATACATCTTTGGGAGAAATGTATCCCGGTGGAAATAAAGGTCCAATGGGTGAAAAATGTCCATGAGAGATAGAAGGTCACTTGGAGATTCGGCGCTTCCCCATGGAGAGAAAACAAGTCCATGGTGAAAATAAGTCCATGGTGAAATTAAAGTCCATGGGAGAAAATAAGTCCATGGGAGAAAATAAGTCCATGGTGAAAATAAAGTCCATGGAAGAAAATAAGTACATGGGAGAAAATAAGTCCATGGGAGAAAGTAAGTCCATGGTGAAAATAAGTCCATGGGAGAAAATAAGTCCATGGTGAAAATACGTCCATGGGAGAAAATAAGGTCCATGGTGAAAATAAGTCCATGGTGAAAATAAGGTCCATGGAAGAAAATAAGTCCATGGTGAAAATAAGTCCATGGGAGAAAATAAGTCCATGGTGAAAATAAAGTCCATGGGAGAAAATAAGTCCATGGTGAAAGTAAGTCCATGGGAGAAAATAAGTCCATGGTGAAAATAAGATCATCGAGGAAAATACGTCTAGGGAAGGAAAACGGGTCCACTGAGGGAAAATTAGCTCATGAGGGAAATAGGTTCATTGAGCCAAAAATATATTTATGGTGAAAAAAGGTCCTTTCTGGTAGTAGGCCCGTGGTGAATATACTGTAGGTTCATCAGGAAAAATAAATAAATAAATGGAGTAGAATAGGTCAGTGAAAAAGAAAAAAAAAATGGTCCTTGAGGGAAATACGTTCATGAGGGAAAATAGGTTCAAGGGTAAGATAGGTTTATGAAGGAAAATGGATCCATGGAGTGAAAATTGTCTAATGGGGACGAAAGGTGGCTGAGAGATGGCCAGTGTGTGTGATGCAGCCCGGGATGGCCTTACATGTTTCGTTTATTTAATTCCTACTCTCTCCAGGAAACTATATTCAGCTTAGAGACATAGAACAAGAGCGATCAGACGCAGCCTTCATTAGCCCTTTCATTAGAAGCGGCAGACCAAAAACTGAGTACAATCGTTAGAAGGTAGCAACTATAAAAACGAAAATAAATGATTTCTGTGAGGGGGTTAACTCGTAAGCTACATCAGAAAGTTTTAGCATAGTGCATAATGAGAGACGTCTTAAGAACTTCGATTTGTTTCTGCGCACATTCCTTGGTAATATTTTTACTCCATCAGTCTTGCCCACCTCACGCTTACCTATCTCATCCCTACAACACCTCTTCCTCTCGCATCCCCACCTCCCTCGCCTCTACCTCTCACACTCCATCCTCCCTCACTCCAACCTCCCTTACCCATACCTTCCTCACCGCTTTCTCATACACCATTTTCCCATCCCTACCTCCTCACTTCTACGTCTCCCTCCCCTATCTCCCTCTCCTCTATCTCCCCCTCCTGTGCTTCCAGCTTCTCTACCTTCCACACCTCAACTTTCCTCACCTCTTCCTACCTCTCCTTACCCCCCTAACCCCTGCATTTCAGCTGCTCTTGTTTTTCTTGCCCATGCCTCTTCCCAGCTTCATTCTGCTTCTGTCATCCTCCTCCCATTCATCCTTTACCCTGGTCTTCGCCATCTGTCCCCTCCTCCTCCCTCTCCCGCTTCTCTCCCCCCATCCTCCCTCTTCCACCTCTGCGTTCTCCTACCCCCTGACATGTCACACAGCTCTTCAGTATTTCACATCACACTCATGTTTTCTTCTGGGCATTTAACACTTTAACACTGTCAGGCTCTTGTGACTGACTCCCATCTGAGTAAATTCATCTGGCATTAGGTGGAAGGTAGCAATGAAGACGATGGAATCACAGATGTCTTAAGTATAAATATATTTGCTTATTTTTTGTATATATATATATATATATATATATATATATATATATATATATATATATATAGGTATGTATGTATGCTTGCCCTCTCTATTGCTTTACATATTTTCACTCCTTTCCTTTCAGTTCTCTCTTAACACCACCATTTTCGTTTTGCACATATCCCTAAACATTTTCCTCCTTTTCTCCAAATTTAAACACATTCCTACTCTCCTTCTTCCTCATTTTCATATAGTGAATTTATGTTTCGCCTCCTTTCTCCCTGCTTCCTCTAAATTTCCAGCATTCGCCCTGCTCTGTCACACATCCGTACTCTGTTCCCCGACCTCCTTTCCTCTCACGTACAGTGCATTACCGTCCTCCCTCTCTCCCATGCCTCACCATCACCCACTCATTTATTGTGAGTTTCTTCCATTTCGTCGCAATAAGCTGTTTTCAGTTTCTGCGTCTCACATTCGATTATCATCATTCTCAATATTTTCACACATCCCCACTCATTTTACGTTCTGTTTTCACTTTCCGTCCGTTTTTCTTATGTTGTCATAATTCCCAACGTTCTATTATTAAAACGTATATACAATGCCTACTCCCTTTCCCCTCACATTTTTTCCTGTCATTTATTTTTCAACGCATCCCAGCCCTCTTTTTTCATCTTTACCATACTTTTTTTCTCTCTCATGGTTCTTATTCCTTTTTAAAATCCCAGTATTCTCACTTTTTTATACATTCTCTCTCTCTCTCTCTCTCTCTCTCTCTCTCTCTCTCTCTCTCTCTCTCTCTCTCACTACAAATTTTTCTCCTCCCCTCCCTACCCCCTGCCTCTCCATCACCTCCTCATGTATTATGTATATCTTCAATTTTTTCGTCATGAGAAGCTGTTTTTTCTTCGTTTTTCGCTCATAATTCTCATCATGCCTATTTTGTCAGAGATGTGTTCTTTCTTATACAAGTTATTCATATCTTAGTCCTCTCTCTCTCTCTGTTGTGTGTGTGTGTGTGTGTGTGTGTGTGTGTGTGTGTGTGTGTGTGTTTTCTCTTGCATCTCATTATTCTTCGCTTTTCTCCCACACATTCCTACTCTCTATAGTCCACTGTACCCGCATTTCTCCATCTTCATTCTCTCCTAGTTTCGTCATTCTTTCTCTTTCTCGCACACCACTATCCTTATTTCCCCTGTTCTCCCCCCACAAAATTCCTGCTTTCTCTTCCTTGCCTCCCCATCTACAACTGGTAAAATTTCCACTTTTCGCCTTTGTCTTTTAATTTCCTTCATTTCATTTCGTTCTTTCACACACTCTTGATTTCTTTTTCCTATTTTCTCCTCGTTTTTCACTCCTTTTTCGTTTTTCACCTTGTTCCCCTGTTCTTCTTCCATATTCCCTTGTAATTTCGTACATTTCATTTTTTCACATGTCTCTTCTCTCATTTGCTCTCCTTTCCCCCTCACATATTTTCCCTCTGGCCCTCCCCTGCCTCTCCATCACCCCTTCAGCAGTGACAGGGAGCGACTTTTTTGTGCGCCCTGCCCCTGGTATTCTCACGCTCAGGTTACAAGCCTCTTCTAGCTTCTTGTTTCCCTGCCCTTCCCTTTCCTACCCTAGTCTACTTTGTTTGATCTTGTCTTACCCACCCATACCCAACCTTACTTGCCCTAGATCTGGGTTGCTTTATCTTGTCTTGCCCAGCCATACCCTGCCTAGCTTGCCCTTCCCTGCCTTCTGTCTTGGTTTCATGCGCTGTCTCGTGTCTTACCTTGCTCTACTTTGCCCTGCCTTATTCAGCCATGCCCTTCCCTACCATGCCTTGTTCTGGTCTATCTTACTTTGTCCTGCCCCATTTTCTCTGATTCGCATTCCGATGCCTTACTCTGTCCATACGTCGACCTGCCCTACCATGCCTTTTCCTGCCCTGCCTTAAACTGCGTTGACCTACTCTGCCCTGACTTGACTTCATCCTGTCCTATTTTGATCTGTTATACCTCGTTCGTTCTGGATCTTCTTAGGCTGTCCTGCTCTGTCTTACCTTGTTGTACCATGTCATGCCCTTCCGTTTCGTGTTCTTTATTTCCGCCCTGTCCTGCCCTTCTCTGCCTTATCTTACTCGATCGTGCTTTGCCTGCCCAGCCCTGTCCGACCTTTTCCTGTCCTACTCTGTCCTTCCCTACTCTGCCCTGTTCCGCCCTGTTCTTCCTTGCTCTGTCCCTCCCTTTTATGCTCACCACTGTTCTGTTTTTCCCCTTTCTGCCTCTGTTTACTCTAGTTTACTTTGTCATGCCATATCCTACGTCAACCATATTCTTCACCCTTTATGGAAGTGCTTTACCACGCACTGGTATAATTTACTCCGCCCTACGCTGCTCTGCTTCAGTCAAGGTTGTTTTACTTAGTTCTGAATTAGCTTGCCTTATTTGTCCGTATCCTGCCTTGCCTTGCCCCTACCTGCCCTGCCAGACCAGCCTTGCCACTGACCAGCCTTGCCCCTGTCCTGCCTTGGCTAAACCTGCACGTCCCTGCCCTACTTTGCCATGCCTTTTTTTTCTGCCTTTTTGGTCTGCTTTACTTCATCCTATTCTGGCCATACCCTACCTATCCTGTCCTGTTCTGCTCTGCTCTGCTCTACCCTACGTTATCATGTCTTACCTGCCCTACCCTGGCCTACCTTACTTTTCAAGTGGTACAGCATGTCCTACCTTTTCTACACCATCCTGTCTTACGTTCCCTGCCCTGCCCTGCCCTGCCTTTTCCTGTCTTACCCGACTACGTACTTGCTGCCCTGCGCTTCCCTTTCCCGTTCTGCCGTGCTCTCCGTTCCCTTCCCCTGTCCAGCCCTACCCAACTCAGACTTACCCTCCCCTTCCTTTCCCAACACTTCCTTGAATGACATTTCTTTTGTTATTTGTTTCGTCTAACCACCACCGCCTCCTCCTCCACCTCCTTCTCCCCCCTCCCATCTCTCTCTCTCTCTCTCTCTCTCTCTCTCTCATCAGTCGGTAATTACATATCTATCACATTTTCTTTTATACATTTAGTTCTTCTTTTCTCCTCTCTTCCGTCTTTGACTCTCTTCTTCTCCAGTTATTTTTCCTTTGTTCCTCTCTCCTTCTTTCCCTCCTTTCTGCATTTCATTCAATATCTCATCATTTCTTCTTTCCATTCTTTCTCTGCCCACAACTCTTGCTTTTCTCTCCTTTCTCTCTTGTTTCTTTTATCTCCCTTCCTTCTCTCCCTCTTACCCGTCCTTCTTCCTTAATTTCCTTCTAATGTCCCGACTTCGCTTTTTCGTCTTTCCCCCATTTCTCCTCTGTTTTCTTTTCTCCTTCAATTTTCTCTTTCCTCTCTTTTTTGTTTTTCTCCTTCCATTCCCAACTTTCTTCCATTCTTCCTTTCTTCCTTCCCTGCTTCCATCCTTTCTTCCTTCCTTCCCTCCTTCCTTCTGTTCTTCCTTTCTTCCCTCCTTCCTTCTGTTCCTCCTTTCTTCCCTCCTTCCTTCCCTCTTTCCTTCCTTTCTTTCTTCCTACTTTTTTCCTTCCTTCCTTCCTTCCTTCCTTTTATTTTTTTCTGCTACCTCCACTTCATCTTCCTCTTACATTTCTCCTTCTTCCATCCTCTCCTGCTTTCCTTCCTTTCTACCTTCCTTCCTTTTTAAGTCATCCTCCAAGTTTTTGTCCTTCCTTCTTTCCTGATTTCTGACTATTCCACCATCTCTCTCTCTCTCTCTCTCTCTTACTCATTTGCTTCCATTCCTTCTCCATCTTTCAACTCGAGTTCATTAATTTTCCTCTTTCCTCTCTCACTTTAACTTCATTCCTTCCCTTTCAAGTTTCTCTCTCTCCTTCGCTCTCTCAAAACTCTTCCTGTCCTCATCTCCCCCCCCTTCTCCTCCCTCTCGACCATACTCATCTCCCCTTCCCTGCACATTCCTTTCTCCTTCCTCCTCTCCCCTCCTTCTTCTCTCCTCTCTCACTCCTCCTCTCCCGTCCTTCTCTCCTCTCTCCCTCCTCCTCCCCCTCACCCCGTCTCTCCCTCCTTTCAACTTTCTTTTCTATCCTCCTTCACATCGCTTCAAGCTTCCTTCCTTCCCTCTTAGCTTTCTCTCTCTCTCTCTCTCTCTCTCTCTCTCTCTCTCTCTCTCCTTTCTGAACAATTTCCTTGCTTTATGTCAATACTCAGCTCCTATTTCCTCCCTCCATCCCTTCACACTCCCTCCTCTCCCCTCCCTTCTTCCCTTCCTTCTTTGTTTTCTCTTTCCTACTTCCCTTTCGCTTCCTTTTCTCCATTTCTTCCTCCTGTTCTTTTCCCTCTCTCTCCCTTTTTTCCGATCTCTCTTTTTCCCCTCTCTCATCATTCTTTCGTTTATCTTGTCCATCTTCCTCTCATCTTTTCTCTCTTTCTCCACCTCTCCCTTCCTTCCCCCACCCCACCCCTTCTTTTCCCATCCCTTCATATCATTCCCTCCATCATGCCCTCCTCCCTCCTATCCCACAACCTAGGAGTCTACAGTGGTCAGGTGCAAAGCTAATCTGTATACGAATTAAGACCAAGATTCAATCCTAGTCGGGTGTGAAAGCTATTCAGTAATTCGGTGCAATTAATGTTCTCTTACACGAGTTGTTCCATGTTTTGCACCCTGTCTGTGTTCCTCCATAACCTATATATGGTTTCACTCACAGTGTGCCTCTCGCGTTACGTTCCAAACAATTTCCCGCCCCTCTACATATCCGTGTCGCAGCGGGTGTGGTGGGTCTCTTCTCTGGTGATAGAAAGTGGTGCCCTTCGATCTCTTAGAGCAGTTGTGAGTAGGATATTGCCGCCACCTCACTCAGTTGGGACAGATCAAAGCTTCACTGCATCATGGTCTGGCCTGGCCCGACAGAATGGATGTGCGTAGCTTATCTCTTCGCCTTTTGCAGATCCGCCGATTTGCAGATACGTTAAGGAATCTCTCAAACAAGAAGAGATATACAGTACCTCACCAACCCAACCTAACCTAACCTTATCTAATCATGAAGCAGTGTAACTGTAACCTAACTACTGTACTGAGAACCGGCACATCGTTTATTTCTCCATAATAGAGAGTCCGCAGATCTTCATTTTCCGCGGAAAGGTGGCTGCACTGTGGTTCCATTTAGTTCCCCTTCACGACCACATTGGGCCATATTTTAGCAAAAACAGGAGGATTCGTAGCGCGTCTCTCTTCTCCAAATATTTAGCATATTACACATTAACAGTTCTGAGAATTAGTTATATTTTCATAATATCAATATAGATTTCATTAGTAGCATACAATAGGATAGTGGCGTGTAATGACCGAATAAATCGACAAGGGAGAGGAGATTCGAAATATTCAGATTCACTTCACTTTATCATAGAGTGAACGTGTTTGGTCCTATAGATGTGTGGCGTGGGTAAACCGCTTGCTGTATGTAATTCATTCATTCATTATCCCTTAAGCTTTCCCTTCTCCCTCCTTCCCACCATTTATCTTCCCCATTCTCTCCTCCCCTTCTTCTCCCCTTCCTGTCCTCTCAAGCTTTCCTTCCTTAATCCCTGACACCAATCTTTGTCTTTCCCCTCCTCCACACCCTCTCCTTTCCCCTTCCTTCCTTCTTTTCTCTCCCTTCTTCCTTTCCCATGCTCTTCTCTTCCTCTCTCCTGTCACTTCTTCCACCTGTAGCTACCTCTCTCCTTTCTCTTCTCTTATTAAAACACGTCTAAGGTATCTTTGTTACTGTGCGGGGGACATGCGAAGGAACAACACCGTTATTTACTGTAGAGGGAGGACAAAAGTTCATCACATATTTCACCTCTTCTCACTTTACTCTGCTGGTACTCATGAGGTGGGTGTGGCTTCGTATGTTCCTTTTCCGATAAATAATTTTCTTTGCTATGATGAGTCAGGGAAGAAAGTGGCGTTCATGTTCTAAGACTGAAGCAAGAGACTGTGGAATAATGGGAGAACTCTTGTCCCCGACTGTACCTAATACTGACTGATGTTATGTTCCCATACAAGACGAATAGCTTAAATTATGCTTTCCAATCGTCCTTTCCAACGAAATGTCTATGATCTTTTTTAATGCAGCGTGGCAGTTTTCCTTGATTTTTTTCCTCGGTGGATTCGGTTAGAGCGACTGCTGAACGAGACAAGCCTTCCTTCTTCGTTATCTTTGCTCTTGACTCAAGAATTATTACCTCCGTCATTGCAAATGGTTTCGAAAAGATTAAAGTATTCTGTTGTGTAGTTTCTTTTGTACCCATTTGCAATTTGTTCTTTGTCCCCATCTTTTTTTTTTACAGTCTTTCTCTCTCTCCTTTCCTACCTTCTCTCCGTCTCTTCTCCTCCAAATTCTCCCTCTCTTCCTCCCTCCTCCCCTCCCCCACTCCCTCCTCCTCCTCCTCCATCATCCAACAGTTTGTACAGGAAACCCAAGTGCCTCTCAACCCTTTGTTTTCCCTCTTTCACTTTTCCTCTCCTAGGGACTTTTTTCTCGGCCTTCCTCTCCTCCACCCCATTATCCACACCGCTCACCACTTCCTTTTCTCAACCTGGGGGCACCTCTCCTCTTTCCCTTTTCTTTTTCTTTACTCCTCTGTTCTCGTCCCTCTTCCCTTCCAAGGTTATTTCCTCCTTCTCTCCCCTCATTCTTGTCCTTTTTATTCGCTTCTTCCTTCCAAGGTTTTCCTTTTCTCTCTGTCCTTTGTCCTGTTACGTCACTTTTCCCAGTGTTGTCTCATTTTCCTTGTTCTCGGTATTCTCCCTTTTCTCTTCGGCATATTTTCCTTACCCTTCTTTTTTTTCCCCCCTCTCTCGTCCGCCCATGCCCTCATTTACATTATTTCTCATTTTTTTTCTTTTTACGCGTAATCTTTTTCGCACTTTTCATTTAGTCCTGCTCATCCCACTCTTTCAGATATTTCACCTCCTTCTCCTCCAACTCTTTGTCTTCTCCTCTCATGATTCCTTCTCCTTCATTTCTTCTCTTCTAACTCATCCTCAGCTTCGTCAATGTCTTTCCTCCTCCTTCTCCTCTTCCTCATCATCACATCATCAGCATCAACATCGTCATCATCATCTCTTCTGTTTCCATCTCCTCCTCCTCCTCATCATCATCATCATCATCATCATCATCATCATAATCATCATCATCATCCATCATCTTTTCTCCTCTTTCTTCTTATCCTCCTCTTTTTCCTTCACCTTCTTCTCATTATCCTCTCCTCCTTTTTCTGCCGGGCGTGTAATCCCCTCTTCCTCATTTTCCTGTCGCACTTGTTTAATCTCCTATCTATCTATCGATCTATCTATCTATATAATTATTAGAGTTTTTCTCTTTTTTCCAGTGCTTAGAGCGTTTCTTGTTTCTTTTATTCTTTCTCTGGTTTGATTAATTACTTCCATTTATTAAAAAAGAAAAGAAAACAAGACGTTAATGGGCAAAAAGGAGGGGGGAGGAGGAGAAGAGAAAAGCAAAGAGCAATGGAGATCATCATCCTGATTATGTTTGCTCATGTTTGTGTTTCTTTAAGATGTTAATGGCGACGATGGCGATGATGATGATGATGGTGATGATGATGATGATGATGATGATGATATTCAGTTTTCATACACACTCCAAATACCAGTGTCTCAGGAAGTTGATGATGATGATGATGATGATGATGTTCAGAATTCTGTTATGCTACATAGGCTTACCTTCCTCCATTTATTTTCATATTATTCCAAATTTTCTGGTGATTTTGAGTGCCTGAATTCTTTTCTCTTTTTAATTTTTCTTTGGCTTCGTTTTCAGCTTTTGTCCTCTTGTTTACAATACCTCTCATTCTTTCCGGGTCTTCCTCTTACAAAACGTCTTGATTCTTTGTTTACCTTTTATTTCGTTGCCCAGTCCTTGGCCCATTCCTCCTTCCTTTTCTGTTTTATGCTTCTTACTTTCCCATTCTATTGTTTCCACCATTTCCTCACCCCCAGACTATTGCCCACACAAATTTTCCTTTTCCGTTCAGAATTCTTCATCCCCTCTTACGTCTCTTTCTATTGCGCATCTCCACTCTCTTTCTGCATTTCTACTTCTCCTGTTCCCTTCTCTTATTTCTTTACTTCCTCCTCCTAGTAGTGTACTTCCATTCGACTGCTCTGGATCTCTCCTCCCTTACTCTTGTATTTCTCTTTCCTCAGATTATTTCCTTTTGTTTTTCCTTTCCTCTTCCACACATTCTCAAGCCTGACTCTTATTTCACTTCCCTTTCTCGTTTCCTGCCTTAATCAATTTCTCTTCCATGTCAGTATCTTCTTCCCTTTCCCTTCATTCTATGTCCACCTCCATTAGTTCTTTCCCACCTAGTTCCTTTCCTCTGTCAATTTTTCCTCCACTCCCACATCCTTTCCAACCCATCCCAGCCTCAGCAATAATCTAGACCTCCCCCACTCTCTCTCTCTCTCTCTCTCTCTCTCTCTCTCCAGGGAGAAAGAAAGCCGTAGAGAGAGAGGGTCCCCAACAACAATGAGGGGCACACCGCGGGGACAGCAGTAAAAGTAAACACGACAGAAGGATGTAGCGACCAACTTCCTGGGGTCAGAGAGAGAGAGAGAGAGAGAGAGAGAGAGAGAGAGAGAGAGAGAGAGAAAGAAAGAGAGAGAGAGAGAGAGAGAGAGAGAGAGAGAGAGAGCGAATGTTGGGACACTAACTTTCGGTCTGTAATGCGACTTCTTATTCAGAGAGAGAGAGAGAGAGAGAGAAGTAAAGATGTTACGACACTTTAGGTTTCTGTTTGGAGTGTGGCGTTTTCTTCTGAGAGAGAGAGAGAAGGAGGGAGGGAGGGGGATTCAGATATATCCAGAGATGCTTGTATACGGTAAGTTTTATGATTTTTGCTATTGTTATAACCCTTGATACAGTGCGTCCCTTCTTTGTAGTGTGGGATATAGTGTGTCGTGGGTGCATGTGTGTGTGTGTGTGTGTGTGTGTGTGTGTGTGTGTGTGTAACGACAGCCTCAGCCTGAGTCTAAATAAAATGCAGATTTACTTTAGGGAGTACAAAGAACAAAGGGGGAAGCAGAAAAGGAGAAGTTATCAATGGCCTGAGTGAACTGGGTTTCAGTGAGGAACAAGGTGAGAATGTAAAAGTAGACAGGATGATTCTAAGCAGTGTGACTTGTAGGAATGGCTACGAATGTTGGATAAATATACAGCGTGTCAGACAATGGTCAAGGACATCTCGTTACGGTCTTCACGAGAAGAGAAGCCGAATGTGGAGGTATTTACGTCCCCTCCCTCCTCTCCCCCCCCATCCCTCTCCCTGAACTTATAAGCTGGGTGTGCGATGATCACATTTGCAATGATAGTTAATAAAAAAATAGTGTGGCATGTAACATATTTATAGTTTGGTGTAGGCAGAGGAATGTGTTTTAACAGATTAAGTAGGACTACTTTCAGTGCTACTGAACATTGAGAAAGGCCAACAAAAGAAATTTACCAAGTACTGAATCCTGAAAGCTAGCAAAATGGAAGTCTCACCTCTTTCTCCAGTAATTTTGTATTATACATTTATGTGCATGTAGAAAAAAGACTAAGCGTACTAATTTGTGAAGCATGTGAAAGTGCGCGTCCACACCCTAGCTGTAACAAGCGCTGGAAACTTGTAAACAACACAGTAAAGAACAAGCCGCAAACATGCTGGGAACAGCAGCTTCCAGATCGTGTTGGCAATATCATGATGAAGTTTCAGCTGCCTCGTATGGATACACTTAGCCCATCACCTCTGCTGCCAGCAGGTTTGAAGCTGCACTGTAACATGATTGCATACCTCTGTCCACATACTGCTGCATACATGTATCCAAACATGTTGCCAGCTGTGTTGACAACATGTTCGAGCACACGTGCGGACGCGCACTAACAGGGAAAAGTCCTGTGTTATGTATTTATGAATACGTGTATTTATATGGGTGTGAGTACTTGTGTGTTACTGTATATGGGTATAAAAAGAACTCTTCCCTTGATATTTATGACGTTGGCCAGACCTTTGATATTTTAGTGACATTTCGACATCTCTCCCTCCCCACCATTATGGCATAGTGCAGGTTATGGAGCGCGTATTTCTGTATGTAGGAGGGAGATTCTGTGTGTATGAAAATCTCTGGTGTATAACTGGAACTCTTTGTATGGCATGTACGTATTACGAATCTATACAATTGCTATTGTTGTGACTCTCTCTCTCTCTCTCTCTCTCTCTCTCTCTTTAAGAGGAAAGATTACGTGTGCATGCTTGTGCGTACATAGAGGAATCGTTAGATCTGTGGAGAGAGAGAGAGAGTTCACATGTAAATTTCTCTTACTTTATTTGCAGACTGTATTAGCGGCCATGTTTAAATGTACCGGTATCCCTAGGTGCATTTCTACCATGATCAGTGTTTCTTTTCTCCTTTTATTGTCTACCTCTCTTTCTTCCTTTGGCCTCTGCTTAAGAATGTCAAGTTTTCATCCACTTTAGCACCAATGTTCTTTTTTCTTCCTTCGTACCTTCCTCATTATCTCAAAGGAACTGTGCAGAATGTTGACCATATTACTAAAACTGAGCAGGCGATTATTTAAGCAAGTCCCATATGTACTATAGTCAGTTTCAAAACATTTTTCATGATAGGAAATCGTTGAACTGTGTTCCACTGTACATAAAGCACATATCAGTGAGCCAGAAATAATACCAAGCTTCTTTTTACTTTCACAAACATGTTAAAAAGTGTGAATCTGTCATACGCTCGAGATTACAGATTTATTAATATAGCTGTAATTCACAGGCACCAGCAGGCCTTCACCAGGTCGTATTAGCAAAGCCGAGACAGAGAGAGAACAACACTCTTCCCCAGTCTGCTCGTCTGCCCTACGAGAAACAGTAAGTCACCTTAGCTTTCTCTTAGCCTTGACGGGCCACCTCTACTACCAAAGTTTGCTTTATTTCACCTGGGCCATAGGAGACCCTGTTTTGGCAGTTGTGTTTTAAACTATGAGGATAACAGTTCGCCTGATCTCATTATTTGCTCATCCACAGTTATGCCTCCACAGTTCTTTTGATTAACAGTTTTTGCTTTTGTATTTATCCTTATATTACTTTTTCATTTCTCTGCATTTCCTTGCCCTTTTAAATCTAATCGTCACCGCTAAGCCGAGTCATTTGACCTGGCACTGGGCAAAGTAATATACAATTTCTAAGTGATCAGCGGAAGGAAAAAGAATGTGGAAACAGTATGTAGCTTATTAAAATATTGGCATAAAAAATAAAGATTCGGTTACAGGTGAAATAAATGAAAGAAGTGAATAACACCTCCTTGATATTCCCACCTGTTTTATATTCTGTGAATAAGTACTCCCTATTTTCTCAGTCTCACCATTCTCTCTGCCTTTACATTAAATTCTTCGTTTCTGTCGATCACACTTACGGTTTATCCCTCTTCGTCATTTATCCTAACCGAAATCCCATTGTTCCCATGATATTACAGTATATTATTCTTGTTGCTTTCAAGCTATCTCAGTTAGCTCTGGGAGAGAAATATGAATTTCGACGGGGTTAATGGAGACAAACTCCGTCAAGAAAAATACTACAAAAAATCGTCTGAAGGCTGCAAGAATAAAATAAAAATTGCGTGCTCCATCTGATGGGATTAATTGCACCTCTTCTAATTCGTGTTTTCATCTTTTCTCAACTAATACCCACTTTCTTACCCTCTTCCCTCCCTCTTCCTTTACATCAAAATCTTGCCTCCTCCTCACGTCTCCTTTGCTCTTAGCCTCCACTCAGACCTCATTACCCTCAACTGCCAACCCACCTCGTCCTCTCTCCTCCCCTCTCTCTTCCACGTATAATATCCTGCCTCTCCACTCGTTCCACCTAAAGCCTTACTGGTATATCCTCTTTTACATCCTTTCATTTCACATTATTCCTTCCCTTGTTACGCCTCCTCCCACCTATGGTAGAGGAGGCATTAAGTGATTGGTCTGTTCGTGGATGCGTGGGTGCGTGAGTGCTTCTGTAAAACTTTTCTGAGCGCGATATCTCCTGAACTCCTTGACGGATTTCGACCAAACTTTTGCTAGTGATAAAGTATGAAGGGACGATGAGCCGATTAGGTCAGCAAGGTCAAGGGGTCAGAGGTCAAGGTCATACGGATGTGGGAGCGATACCTCCCGAATCCCACAACGGATTTCGACCAAACTTTTGCCAGTGATACAATATGAAAAGACGATAAACCGATCAGGTCAGCAAGGTCAAACGGTCAGAAGTCAAGGTCATATGGGAGTGGGCGCAATATCTCCTTAACATCTCGACTTATTTCGAACTCTTGTCAGTGATTCAATATGGAAGGATGATGAACAGGCCAGCAAGGTCAAGGGATCAAAGGCCAAGGCCGTATGGGGTCGACTTAGTTTATCTTTAGACTCATATCAACCTACAATGAACCCTGTCATGGAGGTTGCATGGCGAGTCCGTGTGCAAGGCTTCGAGGACGAATACAGAGAGACGCTTTGCTTCGACAGCTCGGGGCCCAAGTTCTCGGCGTTTCATTTTAATAGATTTTACTTTCAAACGTTTTAGTACTTCTTTTTCATGACCTTCCCCGTATATTAGCGACGCCGCAGATCGAGTCGGTTTTTGGGCATGTTATGCGTGTGTGTGTGTGTGTGTGTGTGTGTGTGTGTGTGTGTGTGTGTGTAATATTCATCTTTTTAAAATTCGTCCTTTTTCGTTCCATGTGTATCTACATTATTCTCTCTCTCTCTCTCTCTCTCTCTCTCTCTCTCTCTCTCTCTCTCTCTCTCTCTCTCTCTCTCTCTCTCTCTCTCTCTCTCTCTCTCTCTCTCTCTCTCTCTCTCTCTCTCTCTCTCTCATTTCACCTCTGCTTTTGCTTTCTCGCCTCATTATCAAGGAACAGAGATATGCATCGCCACGCACATTACTCTCTCTCTCTCTCTCTCTCTCTCTCTCTCTCTCTCTCTCTCTTTGCACTTTAGCCTCCATCACTCACCCACACCCCCTCTGTAATTTTTCTCTTTCCCCTTTCTCTCTCCATTTTTATCAATTAGTCTCTCTATTCTTTTTTCTCTTTCGTTTTCTTTCCCCTTCCCACTCTCCACTCTCATGCGTTCTCTTTTTCTCTTTTTCCCTTTATTGCTATTCGACTTCGCTCTCATAAATTCTCTTTTACCGATTCTGTGTTTCTCTTCATCCTCCACCCCTCTCTCTCTCTCTCTCTCTCTCTCTCTCTCTCTCTCTCTCTCTCTCTCTCTCTACCTACCTACCTACCTGTCTAACTACATATCCATCTGTGTCGGTCTATTTATCCATCCTTCTATCTATCAGTCTATCTATGTATCTATCTATGCCTCTGTCTGTCCATCTGTCCGTCTGTCTGTCAATCTGTCTATCTATCTCTCCTGTTTCCCTCTCATTTTTGCGATTCTTTCCCTCCAAACATTTCTTTTTTCGTTCAGATACCGAACATGTTGTCCACAACTTGTCCTCATGTTTCTCTCTCTCTCTCTCTCTCTCTCTCTCTCTCTCTCTCTCTCAGCAACGGCGGGAGAAGCCTGCTCATTTGTCTTAAACCTAATCTCGCGTCCTAATAACTTCAAATCTGCAGTTTTATTGTGGGTGGATTAAAATGAAAGAGAGAGAGAGAGAGAGAGAGGGGGGGGAGGGAGGGAGGGACGAGGGACGAGTGTGTGAGGTAGGAAGGGAGAGAGGCGAGAGAGAGAAAGAAAAACAGGAATGAAGAGGTGTGTGTGTGTGTGTGTGTGTGTTGTGGCGTGGCTTTTGTGCGGAATTTGTATGTGTGTGTGTGTGTGTGTGAGAGAGAGAGAGAGAGAGAGAGAGAGAGAGAGAGAGAGAGAGAGAGAGAGAGAGAGAGAGAGAGAGCCTTGGCTGGAGATTATCTTAACGAGAAGTAATGTGGGAGAAGAAAAAAATTAAGGAAATAATGAGAAGGAGAAGTAACAGAACGAGGAGAGCATTGAAAGCAAGGAGGAGAGAAAAAGTGTGAGAATGGAGGACGAAAGAAGACAAAGAGGAGGAAATGAAATGAAAGGCAGAGGGGATGAAAATATGGATGTGAATAAAGGATGCATTTTAAAAGATAGAGGATTTGAAGTACAGAATATGCAGGGGTGGGGAAGACTAGAGAGAGAGAGAGAGAGAGAGAGAGATGAGTATGCGAAAAAAAGGAAGAAAGATAAACAATAAGAAAGAACATTCAGATTGTGGAATACCAGCGCTTCTTCTAACTTGTCTAAGAGTCGAATATTTGCCTCTACCTTGTGACCTTGACTTCCTAGTGATTGCCTTCAAATCCCTTCATCTTTGCCTTACCTTGACCCTTACCGCAATGTTTTATCTACATCAGGACGAATTTTTTACGTTGAGCTCTGCTTGTAACCTTGATTTTTTACCTTCCTCCGTCTCCGTTATATTGCCTGACTTCATTATCGAATTTCTTTATTCTTGCCTTAGCCCGAACCCTTCTACAAAGATTACCTAAATCAGATACAAGCATTTTTATTTCACCTTGCCATGTGACCTTGACCTTTGATCTATACTTTAAAAAAAAACTATACTTTTAAAAAATCCATGGCTGTGACCCTACAGACAGATAGATACACAGATAGACAGATACACGGATAAAAAGATATACAGATACTTTGATGAATAGACATGAAGATGGAGATAGATAAAGAGAGAGATTGACAGAAAAATGGATAGAACGACAGATTCATAGGTAGATAGATACACAGGTACACTGATAAAGACAGACCACAGATAGATAACGTAGTAGATAGATAGACAGAAATAGATAGATACATACAAGTATATACATAGAAACAGACAGACAGACAGGCAGATATAAATACGCACACACACACACACACACACACACACACACACCGTAGTGTGTGTGTGTGTGTGTACGTCTGTACGTCCGTGCAGCGCGACTTTGTATGTGAAATGTTGTATGAGAGATAGAGAGAAAGAAGGGGGGGTGGGGGCTCCAAGGAACTGTTTGTGCAAGATAGCGCTGCTCCCGCCCTGAGACATTGGGGGAAGGAGAATTAAAAGTGAAAGGAGATGAGGGGGAGAAAAGAAATAGTATCTGAGGCTAAACATTCCCTCCTTTTAATTTATGTTTGCTTCGCTTTCCCCTTCATTGTTTTCAGTGTCTCGTAACACACTCAGTCAGAAGATGTCATTAACACCGTATTCATGCAACCATAGGAAAACTTTATTCATTTCTGGAAGCAGCTCTGATTGTGAAGCGAATAACAAGGGTCGTATTTTAACCTCCCCTGATTCTGAAGTTTCTCTGAAGCTTTTGTAAGCCTTTAAATACAGTCTATATGGCATAACTTAGTACTTAGTTAATTAATGACCTAATTCACGGACATAATTCTAAGTTTACAGTGAGATGCTTTCTAGGGCCAACCTTGTACAGGCGTTGGACATGCAGCCAAACTACACGCAAATACATTCAGTGGCTTTTGTTTTGGTGTCACTCGACGATGTTCACGAAAGGAGGACGTTTACTCTGTGTGTGTGTGTGTGTGTGTGTGTGTGTGTGTGTGTGTGTGTGTGTGTGTGTGTGTGTGTGCGTGTGTATGTATTCTCTCATTCACACACATCCTCCTTTTCCACCTTTGACATTTCTCCTTCCGCCATTTTGCCCTCTGACGTTCTCTCTCTCTCTCTCTCTCTCTCTCTCTCTCTCTCTCTCTCTCTCTCTCTCTCCCTCCCTCTTCCACCGCTTCCACATTCTTCTCCTCTTTTTCCTCGTCCTTTGTGGTTTTTTGGACTGCGTATCTTCTGTGTCTTTTTCCCCTTGTTTTCGTTTCCTTTTCTGAGCGGCATTGTCTTTTTCAGGTTTAATATTTCCGTCTTCTTGTCTTCTTCGTACTCCTTTTTTCACTCCTTCCATATTTTCTTCTCTTCCCCCACATTCTCCTAATTCTCCTCCTCTTCTTTCCTTTGTTTCCCCTTTTCTGCTTCTGTCCGTCCTTCTTCCTGCATTTCTCCACATTTCCTTTCATCCTTCTACTTCTGTTCTCATTCTTTTACCTTCTTCTTCATCTCTTTCTCTCCTCATTCTCCCTCCTCCTTTTCTTCCTCCTCCTCTCTTTTTCCTTCTTTTACTCTTCTCCTCGTATTTCATCATTCTTTTTCTATATCTTTCTTCCTCCCTTCTTTCTACATCTTCCTCATTTCTGCTCCTGCTGTTCCTTCCTTTTGCTTTATTTCCTTCACTTTTCTTAATTTCACTTCCTTTTCCTCCTTCCCCTCCATCGTATTCTCCTCCTCCTCCTCCTTCTCCTCCTCCTCCTCCTCCTCCTCCTCCTCCTCCTCCTCCTCCCTCTCCTCGGTCTTCTAGCATCGTATATCCAACTTTTCTCTGACTTTCTACGAATGTCCACATTCTCTACGTACATTGTATTCTGTCTGTCTGTCTGTCTGTCTGTCTGTCTGTCTGTCTCTCTCTCTCACTTCCCTTTCCTAATTCTTCGCCTCTTCCTCGTCCTCCTCCGCCGCTTTCCCATTCTCTTGTCCCTCATTCTCTTTGCGGATTTCCTTGAATTTTTTGTATTCTCACATTCCCTCCTTTGTCCTTCCCTCTTCCTTTCTTCTTTTTCCCTTTGGGCTTCTTATTTCACATTCTTTCTTTCTACAGGCCTCTCCATTTTGTTTGTCTTCCTGCTTTTTCTCTTTTATTTTTTCACCATCATCACCATACCTGCATTGTCTCGCGTGTACCCTCCTTCCTTCCTTCCCTTCTTCCTGCTTTGCTTTTCCTCCCTCCTGTCTCTATTTGGCAATTTTCAGTTCCGTGTTTCTCTTTCCAATTTCCCTTCTCTGAGTTTTTTCTTTTCATTTATTTCTCATGTAACCTTTCCACTTTATTTCCACTTCTCCTTTCCATTTTCACATTTCATTTTTTTCCTAATTTTTTTTATACCTGTTTTTATTTTCACCTTTCGTTTTATCTTCTTTCAGTTATGCCTGCAACGCCAATTCTATCCCTTCTTAGAGTTCATATGGATTCTTTCAGTACTTGCTTAATTATTTCTTCATTTTGCATTCAGATTTGTCACAGTTCTCTTTCCATTTACTGTATATTTTCTTCTTTTCAGTTTCTCTCTCTCTTTTTTTACCATACCTACATTCAGTTTTTTTCATTTACATCATCATCCAGTTTAGCTTCAATATCTGTCCCTTTTTTTCTTCATTTTTTTTTTTTTCGCGTTCTTTCCTCATTTTACCTACTATGTTTCTGACTTTACTTCCTTCCTTTTTCTTTTTTTATTTCCTCTCATCGCCATACTTCATTTCTGTCTTCTTCATATTCTTTCTTTATTTTGTATTTTTCAGTTCTTTTCAATCTGTCTTCCCCTCAGCCTTTTATTTTACTACCATTCACCATGTACAGAATACATTAAAATTTTCTTTTCACGTTCTGCTCCTTCCTTTTTTTATATTTTCTTTTTTTCTCTCATTCTTCCATTCAATGATTCCTTTTTCCATATTAATTTTTTCTCTAGTTCCTTCTTTTCGTATCTCGTTTACTTTCCAACTTCTTAATGCCTCTGCTTCCTCTCACTCTTTTTGCTTTTTTACACTTCCTTCTTTGTTTGGACTTTCTTCGCTAATCCTTTTTCATATTGGCTATTATTTCTTCTGCTTTTGCTTCCCCTTTTTCACACCATTTCCACATTACCATTTTTTCTCTCATCCCTTTTCCTTTTATTTATATATCACTTTCTTGTTGATTTTCCATTGTCGTTTAGTTACCCACGTTCAGGTATGCGATTTGCCTCTCCCTTCCCCCTTTCCTCCTCTCTTCTTTACTTCCATGTTCTTCCCCCTCCGTTGTTCTTTTATTTCGTTCTATTTTCCTTGTTTCCTTCACATCTTTCCATTGTTATAGGCGTATCACTTTAGTCTCTTTATATTTATTTTTATTGCTTCTTCCTCACTCCTCTGTATTTTCCCACTATTCTGTTTTGCAGTTCTCCTTCCACTGTCTATTTTCTTTCTTTGCATTTTTTCCTGTTTTTCAGTGATTTATCAGGTGGTCTTTCTCACCCTTTTCCTTTCATTTGTTAAGTTCTACATTCTTTCCTCTTACAGTCCTCAGTCCTTTTTCTCTTTTTCTTTTTTTTTCATGAACTGAGTGCCTATAGGAATAATACTCTATCTTACCTTTCTCCTTCCCATTCGCTTCACATTTCTGTAGTTTGTGGGTCTTAATTTTCTCGTATTCATTATTTTCACCCCTGCTTTGTTAATTGGCTTATCATCTAATTACAAATTATTCATTACCTTTCCAATTTTTCATTCCTTTCTTTTTTTGTGTTCTTTAGAGCAACATTATTCCCTTGTACGAGTTTCGCAATATTTTTTTTTGTCCATTTTTCCCTTCATTTCACATTAATTTCCCTTTAATTATTTCCCTTTGCTCTCTTTCTTAACTCTTTTCTATATCGCTTCTTTCTTTGCACTCATTATTTCGCAGTCATCCCTTGCGCTATTCCTTTTATTTACATTTTTCCAGTATTAAGTTTCGCTTCGCCATTCATATATGTATTTCTCTCTTTTTCTTGCTTTCTTCCTGCTTTCTTTGGCTTGGCCTTGTTATTCAACCAACACTTTATTTCTTTTATTCCAATTATCTGTCTCTCTCATACTTAGTTCTTTCATTTTCCTTTCATATTCCCCCTCGTTTTCCAGTACTCTCAATTTATTCATATTGCTTCACTTCGTTTATTCTAATTCATCAACCCCTTTTTTCTTCCTCTCTTTCATTCTCCTGTTTACCCTTCTGGTCTTCCTTTCTGAACGTCTTAGTTTTCGTCCCTTCCTTTCCTATATTCCTACTTGTCATCCCAATCTTTCTTCTTTATGCACTTGCCATCCCTGCCTCCCTTTCTTTCTTAATTTGCTACTTGTCATCCCTTTCTTCCTTCGCTCCTGTCTTCTGTTCTCAGTTGTCAACACTCCCATCCTTCCTTTCTTATATTATTAATTGCCTTCTTTCCTGATATTCTTACCTGTCATGTATGAGAGTGCTAGAGCTACAGTGCGTGTGGACAGTGAACTGAGTGAATTTATTTGAAGGTTGGATTGAAACATGGACGTGTCATATCTCCATGGTTATTCAGTCTGTATACGATGGGGTTATAAAAGAGATGCAAGGTAGGGCAGTGGATGTTGGAGCGGCCTTAATGAGAGAGGACAGTGTGTGGACACTCTCTGTACTGTTGTTTGCAGATGATACTGTGTTGTTAAGGAAGACGAAGGGGGAGCTTCAGGGCTTGGTGAATGAGTTTGGCAGAATGTGCAAGAAAAGGACTCTAAAGGTGAATGTAGGGAAGGGTAAAATTATGGTCTTCGAGAGAAATGAAGTCACTGAATGTACAGTGAGATTGGATGAGGAGGAAATGGAAAATGTGAGTGCGTTAAAGTACCTGGGTAGTGTGGTGAGTAAGGATAAAAGTTTAAAGAGTGAAGTGCTTGAAAGGGTACAGCAAGGAAGATAGGTTGCTGGTTCTTTGAAAGCAGGGATAAGAAACTGGGAAGTGAGAATGGAAGTGAAAAAGTTACTGCATGACAGTATTGTGATACTAACTGTAACGTATGGAAGTGAAGCTTGGACCTTGTTGGTTGGACACGAGACAAGAGTGAGAGCAGTGGAAGAGAGTTATTTGAGAGGAGCCTGTGGAGTCACATGGAGAGACTGACTGACAAATGAGGAAGTGAAGGAGCGTAGTGGTGTGGATGTGGATGTGATGGGAAGCGTTAGGAGAAACATATTGAGGTGGTTTGGCCATGTGGAGAGGATGGAGAGCGAGAGCCTGACGAGGTGAGTGTATGTGAGTGAGGTAGAGGGGGGGGGGAGAGGGAGGGGGAGGCCAAGGATGAGATGGAGGGATGCTGTGGAGAGGTATATGAGAGAAGGGGATGTGAGCTGGGAGCGGGGCAGTGAAATGACGGGGGACAGGGCGACATGGAGGTGATTTGTTTGTGGTCACCTCTTACGGGATTAAGGCGTCTGGCAGGAAATAGATAGATATTTCTTCTTTCTTCCATTTTTTCATTCTTTGTCTCTCTTTTCTTCCTTTCTTATAGATTTTTTAGCTCTCATCCTCCTTCTTTCGCTTTTCTTCGTTCCTTCTTCATTACTTTTATTGCAGAGCCTCGCGTCAACATTCTTTCTGCTCGCATTTCTCGTTCCACCTCTACTCCTGCATTCTGTTCTTTTGCTTTCCCTTTTTTTTCTGGACTTCTCCTCCTCTCACTTTCGTCTCTTTCTTTATTGCCTATTATTCTGATTCTCTCTCTCTCTCTCTCTCTCTCTCTCCCCCCCCCCTTTAATCCCCTCTCCCAAAACAAATCACTTCCTTCTACCAAAAGTTCTCTCTCTCTCTCTCTCTCTCTCTCTCTCTCTCTCTCTCTCTCTCTCTCCCCCTTTAATCCCCTCTCCCAGAACAAATCACTTCCTTCTACCAAAAGTTCTCTCTCTCTCTGTCTTCCCTGTCTTCTTTTATCTATTCGTTCGTTCGTTGTTACAGCTTCTTTCTTATTTTTTTTCCTAGCTCTTTCTTTCGCATTCCTATCACACATCCGCCTGATAACCAATTCCTTCCTTCCTTTCTGCCTGCCTTCCATCCTTTCTTCCTTCCTACCTACCTTCCTCCCTCCTTCCCTCCCTCCCTCCCTCCCTTCTGCCTGCCTTCCATCCTTTCTTCCTTCCTACCTTCCTTCCTTCCTTCCTCCCTCCCTCCCTCTCTCCCTCCCTCCCTCCCTCCCATCACTCATTCTCACTCCTTTGTTTCTGAATTTTTTCCCTCTATCCATTTCTCCTTCAGATCCTTCCCTCCTTCATTCTGAGCCCTCTGTTCCTCCATTTTTCCTATCCAGTATTCTTTCGACTTCCTCCCTCCTTCACTTAGCAATTCCTTCCCAGTCCCTTCCTTGGTCTTTCCTTCCTTTCTTCTTTCTTCTCATACTCTGTTTCCTTCTGACAAAATAATAATTACCTTTCCTCCTTTTGTACACCCTTCTTTCCTCACACTCCTTCCTTTCTTTCTTCCATTTATTCCCCAACGATCTGTCCTTCAACACACATTTTTATTTTCCATCAACCCTACCTTTCCACAGACTTTTTTCCTCCTTTTTCCCTCGCATTTCGCTTACATCCCTGATTTCTTCGTTTTCCTTTTCTTGTTTCGCCTCTGCTCTCCCTTCCTTCCCTCCCCTTTCCTCCCAGCAGACTTTTTCTCTTCTTCCTTCTTTTCTTTCCAATATCCTTGGTTTTTTCTTTCCTCCTGCCTGCCTCCCTTCCCTTCTTCTTCTTCTTCTTCTCTCTCTCTCTCTCTCTCTCTCTCTCTCTCTCATTGCCTCGTTCTTCCTTGCTTTTTACCCCACCACTTCATCAAATAAATTCGGATAAAATCTGTTATAGTTGATCTTTGCATTTGACCTTGGGTTTTGGACTGATAATCTCAAAAAAATAAATAAATAGATAAAATAAAAAAATACGTAGGCCCCTTGGTTGATCCTCAGTCCTTTCCCCAAGTTTGGTCCAAATTAAATCAAAGGAGTTTTTATTTTCTTGTTCACTCGAAGGGGGACTTGTTGAACTATGACCTTACCATCTGACCTTGACCTTTAATCACTAGCTTCAAACCTTTCTGAATTAGATACAAATGCTTGGGGTTACCTTGGTGTGTAAAACTTTGGTCTGTCCCTGTGACCTTTGATTCACTGTTAAAAAAAAATAAATGTTGGCCCCATGGCTATCCTTTCACACTTCCGCAAAACTTGGTTAATACTGGAGAAAAACTGACATTTTGTTCACACGCACGCACACACACACACACACACACACACACACACACACACACACACACACACACACACACACACACACACACACACACACACACACACACACACACACACACACACACCGAGCAAAACAACACCTGCTCTCGCTTCGCCGGCGCGGGTGTAATACTGCCAGCGTTAATATATCCAGTCGAAAAGAATTTAACTTTACCATGAAAAACACCAGATACTGTCACCTACAACTGGCCCAGTAGATTTAAATAAAAGAGAATAAAATGCTGATAGAATCCTACATACCTGTTTCATGCCTGTCTGCCTGTCTGTGTACCACATTCATTTTTACTGTTGCTTTCCTTTTTACTCTCCTCCGATCTAGACTATATTTTCCTTTGTGCTTTAGTTATTCATACACTTTTCTTTCCTGCATCTCGTTTTATTCCATTTATTTCCCTCTCAAAAACTCTCTGTTTAGTTTTTTCGATTATTTCTTTTCTCCTCTAGTCTCTCTCTCAAAGGTATTACTCCGGCTGTTGTTCACTTTATGGCTTGTTTTTATCTTTATGTTTGTGTTTCTCATTCCTTGAATTAACTTATCTATTTTTTTTTTTTCAAGTAAATGTATGCTTTCAGACACCTACTGTACAAGATTCGAGCCACGTTTTCTCTCTCTCTCTCTCTCTCTCTCACACACACACACACACACACACACACACACACACACACACACACACACACACACACACACACATTTCAAACACAAACAGAGAGCTCCCAGACGAACAAACTTGGAGTACGTACCCTGTGTGAGTATTAGCCAGAGGGAAGTACTCCAGGGCTGCGCTTGACATCGGGTTTTCTGCCAAGTACAGCTCATTTTTAGTGTTAAGGTCTTTCACTGGTAAAAAAGAAATTGTGTGCTGTTAGCCTAAATATCATTACACCCGCGCATTTGGTAATACAGTGGATATAATGCATCGCTCGGCTCTGTGTGTTTGTTCCTTTGACTGTCTCTTAGTACGTGAACAAAGTCGGGTCACTTTGTTTTGCGGTAATTCGTCTGAAGCCAGAAAGTCAAGAGTAAGGGAAAGGTAGGAATGGTATATTTTCATCCTGGAAAAAAAAAAAAAAAAACGGTCAAACAAGGTCAAATGTGAAACGGTGCGATTCAATTTTGATTCGACTATGACCAAATTTTGTGGATGGAATTGGGGTCATAAAAAAATTAAGTGATTAGATTATAAGAACAACAAGCAAAGGTCTAGGTGGCAGGGTAAGTTTTTATCAGTATCAATAAGTTTTTCTCTGATCTTAACCAAACGTGGTGGAAAGATTGAGGTTTAAGCCAGGATGAATTAATACAGTTTTATGAGCAATCGATCCAAAGCCAAGGTCACAAGACAATGTTAGATAGAGGCCTCCTAGACAGACTGTAAAGTGCAGGTGATGCATGTACTAAGTGCTCGTTTCTCTCTTGGATACACAGTCAGTGACAGAATTTCCGCTAATACATTCACCTTCTCTACTTCTTATTTTTCTCTGCTGGATAATAATTCGAAGTTGGGAGGGGGTTGGAATGTTCCTGTGCCTAGAGATGATTATCTGTGTTATGATGGCTCAGGGAGGAACGTGCCAGATATGCCGTAAGTATGAGGGAGACACTATGCAAGTAGACACGCTACTGTTACTGACCACATTCGTGCCCCCCCCCACCCCCCCACCCCCCAAAAAAAGTACTCGAACTAATCGGGGGGTATGGCCAATTTCTGAATGAGTCATGGAGCTTTTGTCAAGTAGGCATGGCTAGTGTATCAGGTTGCTTGATGCAGTTGCAGACATATATGTTTGTTCACTTTTCATGATAGAGAAGAGAACGGAACGGTGAGTAATGATATTTGAAATCATGTGGTGTAATAACAGAAGTACGTAATTCTTTTCAAAATATGTGTTTCAAATTGCTCGAATAAACAGTGTAGCAATTTTTTTTCATTTTTTTAGCACAGTTGTCGTAGTAAGTAACGGTGCAGTCTGGGTATGTTGGGTCTCTGAATTAGGACTGTGACTTTCATAATTTTGGAATGGTTGGAGGAGGTGGCAGTGTAGTTAGAGAAACGATGTGCTGTCTGGAGGAAAGGAAATGTGATCCTAGACTAGGGAAGGGAATAGTCCGATGATTTGAATGTCGGTAAAATTAAATTCATTGACCTTTCACAAGACCTACTAATATGCCATTAAAAAAAACACACACAATATTGTTACACCAGTCCTAAATGACACATCCCTAGCGTGTACTTAGTATGGAGGGGGATGTCAGCACCATAAAGTTGATATGTAAAGATGTATGATACGTAAGGGACTGCTGGGCCTCAGCAAACGAATTATCAAGTCTGTCCAGAATCGGAAACATAAACAAAAATGATATACCGAGACAGGAAGCAACTGCGATACCTTCGAAACCCCTTGATGTATTGTTTGGAACCCAACAAACTACTCGTATACCTGATTTGTTCTCAGCTGACAGAAAACTGCCATCTTTCCATATCGAGTGCTGATCTGTTACAATAGATGAATTGTGAGATATGATGCTAGCTGTGAAGAAATGCTCAGGGAATGACACATGGATATAGTATTAACATAATAAAGAACAAGCAGTGTCTGTTGGAGGACGCAGATATCTGCTAGCATGATATGACTAGTTAAAATCAAATTATTATACCTGGGGCTTTTATAACTGCTTAATAAAAGGTGCAACGACAATATTATCCGTTGCCGTAAATCTTTTAATACTGTATATCCATAGGACGTAGAGTTTATTCTCAAGATTCTTAGCTTCATCTCGAAGCTATCAGTGTATCCACAGTATCTACAGCCAGACACATTAAATCTGGCAGGGATGACCTCAGACGAATTCCTCCACTTACACCCCACTTACTCATATACTTGTACGTCCCTATCTCATCCTTTCATCTCATCCCCGGTCTTAACCTTCTCCTTCCCCGTCCACCTCACTCACGAAATGTTCAAGTCAATCTCTTATACCCCCTTCCCTTCACATGGCCAAGGGGGGCGCGGTAGCACAGTGGTAGCGCGCCGGACTTGTAATCGGGGGATTGCGAGTTCGAGCCTCGCCCGGACTGCCGAGCCGGGAGTGGTAGCTCGCTCCTGTAGCCCTAGCGGGGCTATATAGTCCAATACAGGGCTTAACTCGGGGAACTCCATTTCTCCCATTTTTTCACATGGCCAAACCATCTCAGTACAATACCTCTCGTAATGCTTTCCAGAACATCCAAATTAACACAACTACTCTCATTCACTTACTCATTATAGTCTGTCATTCTCTCCATGTAGCTCCAAATTCTCCTCTCAGATACTCATTTTTACTCCTTTCACGCTAGTCTTGTGTCCAGATAAGATGCCATTTTTATTCATTTAATTATTTACATATTGATTTTTATATTTTTTCTTCTTAGCATGACCTAAAGGGCAATTTTCATACACTCTTTCGTTGTCATGAAATATAAGGCTTGGACCGTTCATATATATTTTTGCCGAGAATACAACCCTTCTGTTCATCTTTCTGCTTGGTTGTTTTTGTAGTTACTTAATTACACGAAATTTTATAGGTCTGTCTATCTGTGCATGTCCGTTTATCTGTCTGGGTGGCTGTTATCAGTCTCAGATTGCATGGGTCTTTTTGTTTAACCTCTCTCTCTCTCTCTCAACAGTGCTGACGTAGCTCGGGAGAGATATGCTGATCTCTCTCTCTCTCTCTCTCTCTCTCTCTCTCTCTCTCTCTCAACAGTGCTGACGTAGCTCGGGAGAGATATGCTGATATTGATGCAATACAAGGAGTTTATATATAAGGTATGAGTTTCTTCTGCATTAAATCTTAGGAATACCATCTTCAGAACACGCTGTCGAGTTCTAAGACTCACATGGAGAGAGAGAGAAAGAGAGAGAGAGAGAGAGAGAGAGAGAGAGAGAGAGAGAGAGAGAGAGAGAGAGAGAGAGAGAGAGAGAGAGAGAGAGAGAGAGAGCATAAAACTGGAAGCTATTCATGGAAGTATAACTCATGTATTTTATTCCTGAAGACACATCTCTGTTAGGTATTAATTCTACACATTACATTTCACCATCCCCTTGCATGGTACCTGTGCAACGTATGTCAGAAGTAAAACAATGTAAAGTGAATGCAGGCAAATATGGGTAAAGTATAAAATGAATCGCTAAGGACGAGGTGCTACGAACCCTTTCATGTCCCTCGGAATACGGGTTTATAAATACGATACTGTTCACTTGTCATATCCCAACCTTTGTGCTATTCATTTGTACCACGGTCTGTGATCTCTCTCTCTCTCTCTCTCTCTCTCTCTCTCTCTCTCTCTCTCTCTCTCTCTCTCTTTTCCATTGTGTTGCTGGTAACCTTTGGGTGTAAACAAGAAAGGCGCGGCGTAAATACAAACGAACGGACGGGTGTTGCTGGGTGTATGTGAGTCGCCAGAAAAGAAAAATATGACCATGTTTTTAATTTCCGTACTAACGCGCTTCTGTTCGCTTGTGTAAGGAGGAAGGAGAGTGGGGGGAAGAGGGAAGAGCGAGAGGAAGAAGAGTGGAGGAGGAGGAGAATGGAAAGGAAGAGGAGAGGAAGGAAGAACAATGAAAGGGAAGAGAAGAAGGAGGAGGAAGGGAACAGGAGGATAAAAGAAGGGAAGAAGAGAGGAATAAAGAAAAAGAATGAAAGGAATGAGAAGAAGAAAGAAGATATTAGGAGGAGAATTGAAGACACTAAATGAAGACAAAAGAAGAAATAAAGAGAACAGGAGAAAAGGGATGGAGGGAAAATGAAACGGACAAGAAGGTGAAAGGAGAGAGAGAGAGAGAGAGAGAGAGAGTATGGAGAGAAAACATTAAGGTTGGAATGTAAGAATGGATAGAACAACAGGATTAAAAGAGGATAAACATAATGGCATAGTATGGAAGGATGGCTGGATGGATGAAGCAAAGAAAGGAAAATAGTGAAAGAAAAAACAGTTAAAGGAGGAAAGAGGGTAGATAGGCTGGGAGGAAAGCAAAACAAAAAGAAAGTTATAATAAAAGAAGGAGATAAGGAAGAAGGGGAGGAACGAGAAGAGGAGAAGGAGAAGGAGGAGGAGGACGAAGAAAGAGCGGGAGAGGTATAAGATGAGTGGATTAGGTGGAAGATGAGGAAGAAGGATAATAAGAGAAATGATGATGACGTGCAAATGAGAAAAAAAAAGAAGAGAAAAGGGGAAGAAAGAACATGGAAGAGAGAGAGAGAGAGAGAGAGAGAGAGAGAGAGAGAGAGAGAGAGAGAGAGAAAGAGAATGCAGAAGATAGATATGAGAGCAAATGGTGTGGAAAGGGAAGAGGGTGAAGTAGAGGGGAATGAGCTGCATAGAGAGGACGGAAGATATATAAACATAACAAAGAAAAGAGGAAGCTCATGAAGGGGAGGGGGAATTAGGCAGAGAGAGAGAGAGAGAGAGAGAGAGAGATGCAAAGAAAGAGAATAATGGCCAAAGGAGGGCTCAAAGGGAGAGAAAGAGAGAGAGAGAGAGAGTGAAAAGAGCATATATAACAGGAAGGAAGAGAGGAGCAGACAGAAGTTAGAAAGGGACAGATTGAACACAAGAAGAAGAAGAAGGATTAGGAGGAGGAGGAGGAGGAGGAATAAGAGAAAGGGAACACAGTGAAAACGGATAGTAAGTAGAAGTTTATGTCAGGTGAAGAGGAGATGATAAAAGAAAAAGAAAATGTAGCGGAGAGATGACAGGAGGAAAGAGGAAAATAAAGAAGTGGACTAGAGAACAATTATCAGGGATGGAGCAAAATGAAGAAATACGAGAAATGAGGGCGAGAGAAGGGAACTGAAGAGGAGGGAGGGAGAAGGCCGAATAATAAGAGGAGGGAAGAAGGCCGAATAATAAGAGGAGGGAAGAAGGCCGAATAATGAGAGGAGGGAAGAAGGCCGAATAATGAGAGGAGGGAAGAAGGCCGAATAATGAGAGGAGGGAGGAAAAAGGCCGAATAATACGAGAAGGATTTAACAAGAGTGAAAACAGGGAACCAAAAAAAAGTGGATGCGAGTAGGCGAGGAGCAGGAGAAAAGGAAGGAGGTGGAGAGAAAATGAAAAAAAATAACAGTAACGGAAAAAGAAGACAGTGGAATTGAGAATGGAGACTAAGAACAGAGGAAGACAAAATAAAAGAATAAATGATAACAGACGTGAGACAGTGAAAACAAGCGAGAGGGAGAACAAACGACCAGAAGGTTAAGAAAATGAAAAGTAGAAAGAACACTCAGAGAATAACAAGAGGCAAAAAGAAAAGAAGGTAAGAAGAAGAGAATAAAAGAAGCGCAAGGGAAAAAGTAAAGTTAAAACAGTATCAAGAGGATGGGAGAAGACGATTAAGACAAAGAGAAAGAGAGAAGATGAACAGTAAGAGGAAGTAGATAGGATAAAAACAAGAGCAGCAGATCACCAGGACATCTCAAGTGACCTACAGGGAATTTGTCTTGCCCTGAAAATATCTTTGTCTGTCTATCAGTCTGCTCTGTCTCTATCTGAAAATCTCTGTTTAATTCCTTATGTTGTTCTTCTTTCCCTCATCTTTTTTTCCGTTTGTCTCTGTTTTTCTATCTGTCTGTGTCTCTGTCTCTCTGTCTGTGTGTCAGCCTTTATCTCTGTTCTTGTCTATCTCTTTGTCTGTGTCTGTTTACCTCACACATTATGTTGGTCTTCTTTCCCTCACATTCTCTCAGTCTTTCTTTCTTTATCTGTCTGCCTCTGTCTCTAGCTGTCTGCCTGTCTGTCTCTGTCTGTGTGTCTGCCTTTGTCTCTTTACATGTTCTTGGTATGTCTCTGTCTCTGTTTATGTGTTTGTCTCTCTGTCTCTAACTTTCTCTTTGTCATCTTTCCTCCCTCTTACTTTTCCTCACAATACTCCGACTTCCTACACAATGATAGTCATATCTTGTATAAGGCTCTTGATTCTACCCATAGTCTTCCTTTATTCACATCTTACATGCTCTTTTCAGTTTCGTTTTTATACGTTTTTACACTCGTACTTTTATTCATATCGGCTTCTATCTTCACATCACTTTTGCTGGGGTGTCTCTCTCTCTCTCTCTCTCTCTCTCTCTCTCTCTCTCTCTCTCTCTCTCACACACACACACACACACACACACACACACACACACACACACACACACACACACACACACACACACACACACACACACACACACACACACACACACACACATCACGGCTCTTCAAACTCCCCCGTCAGATAAGGCAGCCATCATTTTTATTTGTGGATTTTCCCCCACAATATTTCCCTCTCCATTATTTTTTATCGGCATATCTTTCACGGTTATCGGACCTCCTCTTCTCTCTCATTTATTCGCATTATCTATGTTGTTATTGGGTTATTTATTCTCATTTATTCTTTAAGTTCTAGCGTCCTCTTACTTACATCTGTTGTTATCGCGTATTAACTTCTTGTCATTATCAATTTTCTTCTCTCTTTCGTCGCTCTTATCTTCTCGTTTCCATCCATTTTTATTTGCGCATTACAAGTTCTTATCAGCCTCCTCTTAATTCTGATTCCACTGGACATTTTCACTCTGTCTTCTTCCTTCCTCTTTTCTTTGCTTATGTCAAATATTTATCTATGGTTCTGCATTATCTGTTCTACTTGTCTTCTTCTTTTCATCTCGACGTCCTTCTTCCTTCCATTTTTGATCGTCTTTTTCATCTCATCGCATGCATTGTAATTCTCTTTTTTCGGTGCCATTTTCCTACACTTATCGTTAGTTTTAATTTTTCTTCAGTTTTGCGTTACCAAGTTCTAATCACTTGTATATTTCAGTCTTCATTCGTCCCTTTCCCTGTCCTATCATTTTCCTTTTTATTTCCATTCGTGCTCACCAAGTTCATCTCTTTTTTTTCTTTATTTAAACCCTTTTTATAATCCTTTTTCTGTCTCTTATCGGCATTTCTTACTTCCTCTCCTTGATTTTTCCATGGTTTATCTCTCCCTTGTCATGCCTCTCTTCTCTCCTTTTCTCTTTCTTCCTTTGACCGTCTCGGCTATATTTCTTTCAGCTTTTCTCCCTCGCTTTCCGATAAACTTCTGTGTGTGTGTGTGTGTGTGTGTGTGTGTGTGTGTGTGTGTGTGTGTGTGTGTGTGTGTGTCTTCCTTTGACCCTCTGTGCTATCTTCCTTTGAGGCATTCTTCTCTCCCTCTTTTTTCTTCTCTCTCTCTCTCTCTCTCTCTCTCTCTCTCTCTCTCTCTCTCTCTCTCTCTCTCTCCACGTACTCTATGCTTCCATCCTTATCTTCATTTTATTCATCCTTCCTCCTCCTCCTCCTCCTCCTCCTCCTCCCGTTCTCTGTTGTTGTTCTTTTTTCTGCGTTCTTTTTCGTCCTTCATCCTATTTCTCCTTGGTGCACATTTCTCCCTTTTTCTTTTTTTCCCCATCCCTTATCACTCACTTCTGATACCCCCCATTTGTGTGTGTGTGTGTGTGTGTGTGTGTGTGTGTGTGTGTGTGTGTGTGTGTGTGTGTGTGTGTGTGTGCTAAGATAATCTTGTTTGGCGAAGGGAACCAAGAGTTATGATTAATAATAATAATAATAATAAAAAGCACAACGTGGAGTGTCACACAGTTCAATTTTGAGAACCTTAAAAAAAAAAAACAGTGATATTGAGAAAGGTTTATATCACACAATATCCTAATTTGTCGATAACAGAAGAAGTGGAGGACAGAACGGTCACATTAAAAACAGTGATACTGAGAAAGGTTTATATCACCCATCCTAATTTATGACAAGAAGTTGGGGACAGAACGGGCACACTTATAGTAAAGTATTGTAAATAAAGGAATATAGTATAATTAAATGAGATCATAAATAACAAAATGGTTTAGTGTGGATATGCGCAAAGATCTAAGTACTGGGAGTAAGAACGAAAAGTAAAGTACAGTGTGGGTAACACTAAGCACGTAGTGTTAACCAAGACGAAGATTAAAGAGCAAGAGTAGAATTGCTCTTGGATCTTTGGCGAGGATCTTGTTTCAAACATTTTGCCGTTAAAAGTAACTAGCCATGTCAAATAACCCTGTATGGAGCCACTTTTATGTCCCAATAGGCTTAAATGAAGCACTTACCAAATCTGTCACTAAATGGCGCCACCTCAAGTGTCAGCTGATGGCAGATTTGTATTCTTTATGTCAAATTACCGTATATGAGGCGTCCAGATGTAGAGGATCGACCTCGCCAAACATTGAAATTTCTGTTCTCACTTGCCGGGGTAAGTTTGACCCATTTTGTATGAATTGGTGTGTAAAGGCAGGCGAAACTCACCCTTATCACATGCATTCTGAGGGTCTGAAGTTCCGGGGTTGTCTGGCTATCAGGTTATGCTTCTGCAAGGTAGAGGCCGAGGGACAATATTTTGGTCCGGCCACTAGCCAATAGGACGCTGCAACTGAAACTCCCGTGTTTACATCCTGCCGTTCAGCCAATCAGCACGCCTTTATGTCAGTCTCCCTGCTACTTTCACGTGTGTTGGAAGGATTACTGATAATGTGCTGTATTTTGTCATATTATACGATTTACACACATTAACATGTCTTCTAGTGACACTCAAAGTGAAGTACAGTTACCAAAGGTAACTAGGAAGAGGCAGAGGAATCCTGAGAACTGGAAACAAGCTGCAGGTAAGAAAACAGTGGTGAGGCTTACTTTAGTCGCCATAGGAAGCAACAGGTTCGTACAAGACGCATTGGTTCTCCCTGCCAGTTGCATGATGTGTTTCACTCGTATTGGTGGTGATAATGTGCAGGAAATTTTTGATAATTTCTCGGCATTGGGTGACCATCATGCTCAGACAGCATACATTGTTGGCCATGTGTCTGTTGGTGCTGTGAAACGGTCCCGTGTGAATGGTGATGACCAGGAAAGCAGAGTAAAACGGAGCATGATTTACACAGTGATCGTGAAGGTTGAGGATTTAAAAGTGTGTCGTGTGGCATTCATTAAAATGCATGATATTTAGAAAAACGTGTTCGTAATGCTTTGAAAAAGGTATCAGATGCTGGTACAATTGACTCTGACATGCGAGGTAAACATGCGCCCCCGAATAAAGTGTCTGATGAGAGGAAGGAGAGAGTGCGGGAGTACATCAGAGGTCTGCCAACTCTGACGAGCCATTACTCAATAGCGAAAAGTCCGCTCCGCCAGTATCTTCCTCCTGGGCTAAGTATTCACAAGTTGTAATAGGCTTATAAGGAGGTACTCGAAAAAGAACATTGTAGTGCTGATGTTGTCTCACAAGATTATTTTGAACGTGTGTTCCGTAATGAGTTTAATATCGGATTTGAACCACCAAGTTCAGATACTTGTAATTAAGTCATACACACACACCCGCTTGCACTGGCGCCTTACTCTGCACTCTGAAGACGTAAGTGTTCCTAATAATTAAATTTATAGGTAAATTTTTACTAGTGGACAATACACCCCGCAGGTAGTGCAATATATTTTTCTGGTAGTTTTTGATGCGATTCGAATGTTTTTGACCTTCATTTTTGTCGGAAATGCCTCATTACCCCTCTTTTCCAATCATGAACTTTGATTGGACAAGTAGGTAGAACAGGTGTTTATTCCACCTTACCTATGAAGGTGTGTGTAGAATATTTACAGAAGAAATATGTGCAGCATGTGATGTGGTGTGTGGAAGGAAGAGAAGACGGAGGGGGGTGCAAGGAACAGCGTGGTGGACTGATGAGGTGAAACAGGCTGTGGCACAAAAGAAGAAAGCATACAATGAATGGATGAGAAATAGGGGCGTGGAAGAAGTTGAGAGGCGGAAGAGAGAGTTATATGTAGAAAGAAAGAGAGAGGTGAAAAGATTAGTAAGAGAGAGTAAGAAGAGAGTGGATGAGGAATTTGGAAGAAATTTGAGTGTAAAGTGGAGGGACTGTAAGAAAATGTTCTGGAGAGAGGTGAAAAGAGTAAGACAGGGTGGAAATGAAGTTAGCAGGGGAGTGAAAGATAAAAATGGTAGATTACTAGTGGAGAAGGGAGAAAAAGGGATCAGATGGAGAGAACACTTTAAGGAATTGTTGAACGTAGAGGATGGAAGTAATGCGAGTATAAGTGGCTGAGGAATGGCTGGGAGAAGGAGGGAGGTGAGAAGACAGGAAGAAATCAGTAGGATAGAAGTTGTGGAAGCAATGAAGAAAGTTAAATCAGGGAAAGCCCCAGGAATTGATGGAGTGTGTGGTGAAATGCTGAAGCATGGGAGAGAGACAGTAGTAGAATGGATGTGGAAGATGTGCAGATTGGCCTGGGAGGAAGGTAGAGTCCCGGAGGATTGGAAGTCGGGTATAATTATTCCCTTGTACAAAGGAAAAGGGGAAAAAGAAGTGTGTGGTAATCATAGGGGCATTTGTCTTCTTAGTATAATAGGAAAAGTGTATGGTAGGATACTTATTGACAGAGTTAGAGAAAGAACAGAGAAATTAGTTGGAGAAGAACAGGGAGGCTTTAGGAAGGGAAGAGGTTGTGTAGATCAGATATTCATTCTCAGATCTTTAGTGGAGAAGTTTCTAGAGAAGGGAAAGAAGTTGTATGCGGCTTTCACGGATTTGGAGAAAGCATATGACAGGGTGGATAGACAAGGATTGTGGAAAGTGTTAAGAATATATGGAGTAGATGGAAAGTTGTTGAATGCTGTGAAGAGTATGTACGATGGTGCGAAGGCTGCAGTGCGTGTGGATGGTGAACTAAGTGAATTTTTCTCTTTGAAGGTTGGGTTGAAACAGGGATGTGTCATGTCTCCATGGTTGTTCAATCTGTACATGGATGGGATAATAAAAGAGGTACAAGGTAGGGTAGTGGATGTTGGAGTGGCCATGGTGAGAGAGGATAGTGTTTGGAAACTCCCTGTACTGTTGTTTGCAGATGATACTGTGTTGTTGAGTGAAGACGAAGGGGAGCTTCAAGGCTTGGTGGATGAGTGTGAGAGAGTGTGTAAGAAACGGAATCTAAAGGTGAATGTAGGGAAGAGTAAAGTGATGGTCTTTGAGAGAGGTGAAGTCAGTGAATGTACAACGAGGTTGGATGGTGAGGAATTGGAAAATGTGAGTACGTTTAAGTACTTGGGTAGTGTGATGAGTAAGGATGGAGGTTTGGAGGGTGAAGTGCTCGAAAGGGTACAGCAGGGAAGAAAGGTTGCTGGTTCCTTGAAAGCAGTGATAAGAAACAGGGAAGTGAGCATGGAAGTGAAAAAGTTACTACATGACAGTATTGTGATACCAACTCTAACGTACGGAAGTGAAGCTTGGACGTTGTTGGAAGGACACAAGTCAAGAGTGAGAGCAGTGGAAATGAGTTATTTAAGAGGAGCCTGTGGAGTCACATGGAGAGACAGGCTGACGAATGAGGATATAAAGGAGCGTTGTGGTGATGATGGGGATGTGATAGGAAGCGTTATGAGGAACACACTGAGGTGGTTTGGCCATGTGGAGAGGATGGAGGGTGAAAGACTGACGAAGAGAGTGTATGTGAGTGAGGTGGAGGGGGAAAGAGGGAGGGGGAGGCCGAGGATGAGATGGAGGGATGGGGTGGAGAGGTATATGAGAGAGGGGGGTGTGAGCTGGGAGCAGGGGAGTGAAATGGCGGGGGACAGGGCGACTTGGAGGCGATTTGTTTGTGGCCACCCCAAACGGGATTGAGGCGTCTGGCAATAGATAGATAGATAGACCTATGAAATTTCCACAAGTTTTCGATTCCATATTCGTTATTCTCACTTTTTAGGGATTAGTGGCCAGAGAAAACCTCATTGACCTGCCATTCATATAAACTCACAGAACTGATGTCATAGTCGAACTCTTGAATGGACCATCTGTTCTGTTAATGTGTGCCTTCCTGTGTACTTTATACTCATCCTTCTCTTCAGCTTTCTTCATCCTTTCCTTCCTCTTCCTCCTCCACTCATCCACCTTCATCCTCTTTTTCCATCCTCTATTTCTTCCTCTCTTTATTCCTATTCCCCTTTTCCCATTCTCTTCCTCCCTCACTCTCCCACTCTTCTTTTCTCACTTCCCATCCTTTCCTCATCTCATGCTCCTCTTTCTACCTCTCTTCCTCTTCGTTTACCTCCTTTCCACTTGTATCCTTCCTACTTATGCTCTTCTCTCCCTCTTCTCTTTGTGCCTCTCACTCACCCTTCCCACCTACTCCTCCCCCTTCTCCTCCTCCTCCTCCTCCTCCCCACTCCTCCTCCTCTCCTCCTCCTCCTCCAGTCCTCCTCCCTTAATCCTAATTGGTCTAACAAAGGATTAAGTGAGGAATAATGAGTTCTGACTAGCCAGGCCCTCTCTTCCTCCTCCTCTTCTTTTTATTCTCCATCCTTTGTTTCTTCTCCTTAATCTCTCTCTCTTTTCATTTTTCCCACGTCATTATTCTACTCTTCCCTGCCATCTTCTCTCCCTCCCTTCTGCACTTTCCTCCTGTTGCTTTCTCTTTTCAACCTGTCTTTCTTCTTAGTCTTTCCCTCTTTCTCTTCTTCCTTTCTCTTTTTCTTAGACCAGTCCTTCTTTCTGGCATTTTCTCCTTCCTTCTCCCCTCCCTCCCCCTTCCTCTTTCCTTCTTTCTCCTTCCTCTCTCTTTCACCTTCCCCTTTTTTCTCTTTCTCCCAATATTTCCTTTTCATTCCTACTTGTCCTAATTTCATTGTTTTTGTACCTTCTTATTTCTTATTGCCATTAATTCTTATTCCTTCCTTTTTTCCTTCCTTCTATCCTCCTCCTCCGTTTCTCTCCTTTTGCTTATCGTTTCTTTCATTTTCTCTCTTTTCCCCCCTCGATATCTTTTCACTTTTCGTCTCTTCGTTTGCCTCATCATTTCTTCCTTCCTCTCTCTTCTTCATCCTCCTCCTTCTCATCATCATCATCATCATCGTCCTTTTCTTCCTCTTCTTCCTTCTTCTCTTCCCCCAATTCTTTATTCTTCTTTTTCTTTCTCTTCATCTTTACTAAATCTTGTTTCAGCTAACATTATCTTTCTCTCTGCCAGCGTCATAATGTCATCGTCTTCATTTCTCCATTTCTTCCTTTCTTTCTTTTTCTTTATATTTTTCTTCCTACATCCTACCCTTCCCTTTATCCTCCTCTTTCTCTCTGCTTACTCAGCCGTTCACCCTAAATTCTCTCCTCATTCTGAAGTCATAGAATCTCTCTCTCTCTCTCTCTCTCTCTCTCTCAGGGAAAATATTCTCAAACAGTCCACCACGCAAATTAAGACAGTTTAGCTTTCTTTCATTGACCTCTTCTGCCCGAGGATGTTTTTTTTTATTTTTGACTGTGGA
This sequence comes from Coenobita brevimanus, assembly GCF_032717465.1. NCBI lineage: Eukaryota > Metazoa > Arthropoda > Malacostraca > Decapoda > Coenobitidae > Coenobita > Coenobita brevimanus. The sequence goes on along the minus strand of NC_136999.1, from coordinate 5,346,138 downwards.
CAATAAAACATTCTCCATTTACCGTTTACACATACGAGGTCTCTCCTACACTGAAAAAGTACAAAAGTAATAGATGGTGGAGTATTATGGTCCTTCAGGTAATGTCCTTGGTGTGGAGTGGTGTGGGAGAGTGACATGGTGTGGTGTGGGTGGGTGGTATGATTTGGTGTGGTGTGGTGTGGTGTGGTGTCATGCTGTGGTGTGCTGTGCTGTGCTGTGCTGTGGAAGAGTGGCATAGTGTTGTGTGGTGTGGTGTGGTGTGGTGTAGTGTGGTGTCTTGCTGTGGTGTGCTGTGCTGTGGAAGAGTGGCATAGTGTTGTGTGGTGTGGTGTGGTGTGGTGTGGCTAAAGTTTAAGGGAGTGAAGTTTCTCGCGTCCGAAATCTTTATGAGAGAATAAAGGATCCATTTACTCATTGAGAAGCTCCCACATCTAAAAATATCCTCTGGTGAGCGCAAACGGTTATGTGGTCAAGTAATATGAGAAGTGATCTGTTGTCTGTGAAAACGTGAATTTGACTTCAGGCTGTGGTTGGAAGCGGTTTCATGACAAAATTCGTTCAGACAGAATTTATTGACCATCCAGAGAATTCAGCCGCATGCCATAAAAACACCCGCTCCAACACCATTACATCGGCCCAGAATGAGACAGCCTTAGCATGTATTCATTATGGTCATTGGGTATCACTGGCCAGGTGGTGACTCGGAAAGGTGTTTGGCATGTAGGAAAGGGTCATCAAGTCTGTAGTCGGACTCATTCAGAGAACAATAAATAATACACGAAATACGTCATTACGGTGATAGGGTTAAAGATACTGTCAAGGAATGAAACAAGTTGTAAGCACATGTTGTTAGTAGTTCTAATAGTAACCACTTCAATTTGCGTGTTTTGTAGTCTATTGTGTTTACCAGACTTATAAAGGGTGTTATATTCAATTCAGGTGACATATTTGATAGTAAAGGGTTTCTTAAATTTTACGTCTAAGTCCTCCAGTTCAGCAGTTCTCTTTTAAGCCGAATAAAGTCGTAGAGATGTAGTAGGAATATAAGACAAAAAGGTCATTACATAGAAGTGGTTAACACATTGAAAAGATGGTCTTATCACCATCTGTCAACTGCTAGCATTTGAAATGACCACTTTTTTCATCCTCGCCTACCAGAGGAGAGTTTGAAACTACGTTTTAGTAGTTTTCAACATCATTAGCTTCAATATGGTGACCCTCTTTCCCACTTACCGACGGGGTGAGGTAGGATCAAGAAACAATGGACAGAGTACAAAGTGGGGGAAGTATGAAGAGCATTCCCAGTGAAATGGGTATTGTGTATTTCTGCCATTCTTTTGCAATTTTTTCTCCAGGTACTTTCACCTTATAAAGTAATGCTTTCACCTCTTGTCCAGAACTGCTCATGGCCAAAGAGTTTGGCGGGTCAGAGAGAGCGTTGTCTCTACCCTGTCCTCTTCTATTACTTTTGTGAATGGAATAAGGCAGTCAGTACTAAGTCAAACACTACTACTGTGAGGTTCGAGTGGTCTTGTAATTAAGTAAATATGTAATTCTCTGTATTCAGCATTTCTCCCCCTCCCTTTTCTTCCCGTGTAGCGCCTCTCCCTCTCTTTATCTCCCCTCTAAGCGTTCCCTCTCTACCATCATCACCATCATTATCTCTCTCTCGCTCCTACTCTCCCCTCTTCTCTGCTGTCTCATTCCATATTCCCCTTCTATGGTTCCCTATTATCTCGGCTAGACATCCCTACTCTCGCTTCATTTCTTTCCCCTCCTTCCTCCCTCCTTCCCTTCTCCTGCGTCCCTCTTTCTGTCCGCCCTTCACCCTCCTTCCTATCCCCCTTTCGTCTCTCATTTATTTCCCTCACAATCCTCATTACTTCTTTCCCCTCTCTCCACAGCCTCCAACACCTGCTTTTGAGTATAAGGGGAAGTAAGTAAATAAGTCTTTCGCTGAACCGTTCAACATATCAGTAAGGAGTAGCAAGGTACCACACAAGTGGAAACGAGACAATATTGTTCTGACTGACGCTGAAGAATAAAAGTAATAAATTACAACCACAATAATTCTTTTCAGTTAATCTGACATCACTTGTTAGCATGTTGTTGGAAACGGAATTTCCAAAACAAGTGTGTTAAACATTTAGAAACAAGTAGTCTCATCAAGATTCACATCATTTTCTTTTCATAATCGCTCTTGTCTTACGAATCTCCCTTATTTCTTCAGTTATATACTCAATATATGTGGCAGGACTCAAACTGGTAACCCTGTCTATCTCAATTTTCAGAAAGAATTAACTAAATTTCCCACAAGAAAAATCTTTCGGAACTAAATGCATCTAGTTTGAATGTGAATGTGCCAAAGTAAATCAATAATGACTTACAGGACACAGACCAAGAATTATAATCAGCAAAGAAGAAACAAACTAGAAGAAGCTTACCGTACGAGAAGAATGCTGCAGATTCATTGTTAAGCCCTATTCTGTTTGTAATATATGATGCTGACGAAGGCTTGTGTTGCAAAGTATCCGTATTAATGGTGTCAAAAACTGCCAACCGAACTGGAAGATCTATACATGGACTGGCAACTCGGAGAGGTCTTCATAAACTTTTTAATATGGCCCAAACATAGCTGATGAATTTCACTTTTCATAAATGCATTCACTGGAGCCTTACCTCAGTATCGTCCTCATCCATTATCCTCTAAAATGGTTCTTATGACACCAATAGTGGGAAGTCTGAGCCAAGTCTCTCTGATGTATACTTGTACATTACCCCTTTATTAAGGGGATTAGGGTATTAGAACAAAATGTATTTTTATATATGATTCAGTATTTTTTTACATGTATGAATATAACGTTTTCAAAATTAAAACTTGAATAAAAGACAAAATTTGACTTCTACAAACTATTTTACACATCTCTGAATATTTTTTTTCCAAAGCTAATTTTTTTTTAAAGACATGTTCAGGAATGAAAACCTGATGACAAGATTAAATTTACCATGAAAAAACAACAGGAATGAAGAGTTTTACTTTAGTTAAGTAGAATAAAATACAAAACACTAAGATTTTTCTGACACCCTAATCCCCTAGAAAAAGGGGGGTAATAAGAGAGACTTGACTCAGACCCCCAGCGTATGGGTCACTATAGGTGTAATAAGAACCATTTTAGAGAATAGTGGATGAAGGCGATCCCAAGGTAAGGCCTGCGAGTCCCGGGAACACTGCTGCTGAGAGCATGTGTGAAGGGACTCACAGGCACAGCAGCACCCTGTTACATAGGTCACTGAACGTATGAACAGAGCCACATAAGAGGCTTACTTCTTCTGAGTGTGTAAAGAATTCTAGCTCCATGTTGCTAAATAAATCATAACTAAGATAAGCAAGTTATTGTTAGACTGGCTCCATTACAGTTGGATAGGGCTTTTGCTCTATACTTTCCAAAAGTGTGGTGACACTTTGTACTAAGGCGATTCGAAATGTAAACATATTACACGCTAAGACGTGAATGAAGATTTACCAGAATGGCTGAATATACAATATACTCATATTATTTTCGTTTAGGGGTGGGTTTTATATATATATATATGTATATAGTCTATACACTTAAAGCATTTGTTACTACCCATTTGCTTTAGCTAATAATTTTTTATACTGAAGGTAAAATGGAAATCCCAGCTCGATATTGCATATTCAGTTTGAAAATATAAATCACAAAAAGAAAGCTACTGATTACAATAGTTGTCTTGAAACTAAGCAAAGAGAGCAGAAACAGGCAAGAAAGCTTATTAAATATATGGAATCATACATACAGCATTCAAATATAAACAAGAAATGAATTATCATGAGCTTATAATTCTACAGAACACACACATATATAGCATTGTGTTCACGTCTGGCCACTTTTTTTCAACAAATCGGAGAAACTACAGCAAAGAGCAACACAAATAATAAATAGATTATAAAATAAAATTGACCTTATTAGGAGTGTCTAAATGGAACATATCTGCTTAGGTCACAATATTTCAGACTTTCTATCAATGTAATCTAAGTACAGCCTACAAAATTTTCAGAGGATGTAACATTCAAGTACTGTTAAGAAAAATTTCAAACTACATGATCATATGATACTAGAGGTACCGTAATTATTAAATAAATGTTGGTAAACCTTTCCACCGGTTTGATGCAAAATATTTATTCTTCTACAGAGTTGTAAATATTCGAAAAAAATTCGCTTTCCAATGTTGTAAACAGTATAACAGAACTAACATCGATAAATCATATGAATGTGTAATTGGCCTCTAATCCCCTGTGAAATACGTTCAGTCGTGAATATTCCACTTCTTTAATATAGCGCATTCTACAGTACAAAAGCACGGAGAACATAACCACAGAAGAGCATCGTTATGTACTTAACTGTGGTATCATCCTAATCTTCCATTTTCTCTTTTCCTTCCTCTGTACCCTCATTTTCCCCCTCATTTCATCCCCGTCTTGACTATCCCTTCCTATGTCCCCTTCTCAGTCTCATCATTTCTTATCCTCACTTCTCCTCACTTTCTCCCTTCCCTCTCTTCCTCCCTTATTATTCCTCCCCACCTTCATTATTCATGCTTTATCATCCTCTTGTGTTCCCCCCACGCACATCCCTTCCTTTTTCTGTTTTCTTACTCCTCCCCCCCCCCCCCTTTTTTTTTTCTAATGTGTCATCTCTTCTTTCGTCTCTCATTACACAACCCCGATCTTCTCCACACACTCTCTTCTCCTCTTCTCTCCCTCCACTCCCCCCCCTCCCTTTTTTTTTTTTTCCATTTACCTTCCCCTGTGAGCTTCTGTCCCTTCTCATCTTTCTCCTCTTTCATATTCCCTATCCCTCTTTTCTCTGTCTTATTTCTCTCCACCTTCTTCTTTTCTCTTTCCTCTCCCTCCCCTCCCCTTCCCTCTCTTCCTTCACTTTCACTCGCTCACACCTCCTCCCCTCTCTTCGCTATCATCGTCCCTCATCTCCCCTTATCTGCGCTCACTTTCCCTCTCCATATTCGCTATCTTCACCCCTTTCTTCTTCTTTTATAATATCTTTCACTTTAATTTCCCTGTCTGTATCTACTACTGCTGTAATTTTCTTCCTACTAGTCTACCAATACTATTACTTCTCTGCTTCATCTCCACTACTGCTACTACAAAGGCTTGAACAAATAACACTAAGACCATTACTATAACTACGACTAGAGTTACTACTACTACTGCCACTACTACTGTTCGACGTATTGTTAAAGCTACAATTCCTGCTACTACTATTAGTACTCCTCCTCCTCCTCCTCCTCCTGCTACTACTACTACTGTTGTTGCTGCTGCTGCTGCTAATGCTGTTTATAATTCTCTCTCTCTCTCTCTCTCTCTCTCTCTCTCTCTCTCTCTCTCTCTCTCTCTCTCTCTCTCTCGTATATTCCCAGCAGCCTCTTTCTTTTCTCTAGTTTTCTTTCCTCCTTTTTATGGTGCCTTTTTCTCACCCGATCTTTTTCCTCTCCGTCTCTCGCACTCTTTCGCGTGTTTTCTCTTTCTGTTTCGCCGGATTCTTCTTCCTCCTCATCTCAGTTTCTTCTTGTGTGTGTTCCGTTTCTTCTTTCTCTCTTTCTTCGTCTCCCATTCTTTACTTCTCACTCTTTCTCTCCTTTCTTGTTCTTTCTCCGTATCCACTTCTCCTTCATCTCCTTCGACGGACTCTTCTTCCTCCTTTATCTTCTTTTTCGTTTTGTGTTTTTTTCTCTTCTTCATTCTCTCACTTTTCGTCTTCCTTTCGTTACTGCTCACTTTTTCTCTCCTTCCTCTTTCCCTCTCCTCTTCCTCCTTTCCTTCCTCATTTTCAATACTTCATTTTATTCCCCTTTATTTCATGCTCATCCTTTCAATCCACTTCTCCACCTCGTCTCCTTCGCCGACTCTGCTTTGTTTCCCTTTTTGGCTCCTCAGCGTCCACCTCCATCTCTTTGACTCTCTTTCCCTCATACTTTCCTCTTTTTTCTCTGGCCTTTTCTACCTTTTCGCCACAATTTTTTTTTTTTTTTCATTTTCACCAACGAAGTGGGGGGAGATTTTGTATTCATTTGTGTCTGTCTGTATGTATGTTTGATTTTAGACTGGGTATTTCAAGTAGTTATCGGATTTTAATGAGATTCGATGGGTAAGTGGGAGGTGGGCCAAGAAAGAGCTGATTAAATTTTGAGGTGGATTCGGAAGCAGATGCCGCAATTAAAAAAATAAAATAAAAAAAAAAGTTTCCCCAAGCTGAGGTATGCGATCTCTGAGATTTAGTAATAGGGCAGACTAAGACCGTAGAATTAATTGACTGGCTGTGAAATTGCAAAACTATTCGTCTGGAAGAAAGAAGAATTACATCGGTATATCTAAAATTTATTGGCGTTTGACGGAGGGATGCGCTCTCTGGGTGCTTTCTACTTTACTTGTTTTATCATTTCCAACTATTATTTATGCCGCTCCTTTCCTCACCCTCACCTCCCATTCCAATCTCTTACTCCTTTTCTGGTTTTTCTTTTTACCGCAGTCCCTCTCGTCCCTTCCCTACAATATTTTCAACCCCCCACCTTCTTTCTTACCCCTTCCCTTCCTCCTCACCTCTTTACATCCCATTTCCCTCCCTTCACTCTCTTCCTATCATAACTTTTTCTTCACCTATCCTCCATCCTCCCATCCCCTCACTCTTTTCCTCTGTCTCCCTCTTCCATCCCTCCTCCATCCTTCCTTTTGATCCTGCTACCCTTCTTCCCGAACTCCATTCTTTATGCTTCCTTCCTCCCTCTTTTTCTCCTTCAATCTCACCCCTTCCCACTCTTTCCCTTCAAACTTTCTTCTTTTCTCCCGTTAAACCTCACTTCTGTCTTTTCTCCCTCTTCCTTCCCCATTGTCTCTTTTCTTCCACTCTCCCACTCCACCCTTATTTACTGCTCTCTCTCTCTCTCTCTCTCTCTCTCTCTCTCTCTCTCTCTCTCTCTCTCTCTCTCATTTCCCTTGTTACCAAAGAACAATGAGAAGGGAAAAAGAGAGGGAGGGAGCGGTGTCCCCAAGGGAGAAGGAGGAAAGGGGAGAGGGGAGGGAAGGGGGAGGGGTGGGGAGGAGATAAGGGAGGGGAGAGGAGAGTAACTTACATTAGCTGGCACAGAGGGGAGAAAACTACATTTGTCCACTGTGTGTGTGTGTGTGTGTGTGTGTGTGTGTGTGTGATCTTCATCTTGTATTTTTTCATTTAATTTTCCATGTCTTACATTTTCCGTGCCGCAGTATTATAGTTTTTTTTTTTTTTTTTTTTTTGTCACGTGTGTAGTACTGTGTAATTCCTTTTTTCCATTGCTTTCATTCTCTCTCTCTCTCTCTCTCTCTCTCTCTCTGGCTATTTGCCACATTTTTATTTACTAAGCAGCCAACTCCTGCATTCAGGGTGTCTGAGTATGACTGTATTCACGATACATCGGTAGCCGGTTTTGTTCATGCTTGCACCACACTTTGTTCATGCTAACGCCACACTTTTTTACTTACATTATCTGCAGGCAATTTTTATCCTACTATTGCCAGACAGTTTTGTTCATATGTACACCAGAACAGTTAACCGTTCGAGCGAGGGCACTGTACTTTTGATGACCTCTGGTGTGTAAGATTCTTGGCCATGTGGTTTATAAAATCTCCCAGTTTGAGGAGTATAAGACATTGTTTTCTTTTGAGCTTCTGAACCAGTCGTGGTACGTTATACCATTTTCAAAATGTCATGAAAGTTGCCTTCCAGAAGTACGAGCTTTTTCACAAAAGTAGCCAAATACAAACGAAAAATGCTCCCCCCCCCAAAAAAAAAAGAAGAAGAAGAAGAAGAAGAAGAAACGCTAGGCAAGAACAGAGCGCCAAACTTCTTTTTTCCTCAGCTGTTTGGTCAGTCGTGACATGACATATATTTCTGAATATACTGTATTATGAAAACTGCCTTCCTGTGATAGTTGTTAAAAAAAGACCAGTGTAGCCGAAAGCCAAACATACAGACTTCCACGCTCCGACAAGTTCTCCATCTGTGGTGCGGACGCCTGTTTCTTGTTACAGCCTGACCATCTTAGGCTTGTACCATACTATCTTCATCTTACGGACAGACGATTTTGCCTTCTCATTTCTTTTCTACTGGGGGAGGGAGGGGTTGAGTAAGAGTTTTTCCTGAGCTGAATAAGAGTTTGCGAGAACAATACCATCAAACTAATATGCCATGTTACTGAAGAGGATCTAACTCCTGTGAACTTCATACACTTTAATTAGGGTGCGAGTCTTGCTATTATTACTGAGGCAGAACCACCCAGAAAAGTACCTGGAGATGTGTGTAGTCTGTGTAACTCTCACTTCATTACCTCTGGACACACTCATTTCCCCGTGTAATCAGGTCTAATCGCCTCCAAGGGGTCGTAAGCCCCCCATGATGCAGATTTATGGAGCGACTCTTCTCTTTAAAGTCCTCTTCTTCCATTCTTCTTACTCGCCATTATCCCCTCTTGCGGGGTTCGTCTACTTTTATTGGCTCCTCCTCCTCCTCCTCCTCCTCCTCCTCCTCCTCCTCCTCCTCCTCCTCCTCCTCCTCCTCCTTCGTAAATACCCCTCTGTTTCTCACCCAGTGTGTATTGCTCATCTCATATTTCCCACTTTCTTCAAAATCCTTCTCCTCAATTTTCTCTTGCCGTCAGCTCTCCAGTCTCTCTCTCTCTCTCTCTCTCTCTCTCTCTCTCTCTCTCATTACTGCCCTAAGCTTCTTCTCTCCTTCCTCCAGTTACACCCTATTCCTTTTCCTTTGCATTCTTCCTCCTCCCACCCTTCTGTTTCCTCACCACAATTTCCCTCTTTTTCCCTTTTCCTTCCTCCTTCTCTTCCTACTCTTCATTTCCGTATTCATCGCCCAATTTTCTTTCTGTATCTTCTGTTTGCTTTCAGTACCATCGTTATTTATTAGATTATCGTTATGCTATGGCCTCTCTGTCTCTGTCTCTCTCTCTCTCTCCGATGCCAAATAATCACATTAATTTACCTAATCCGTAAACTAAACAGTTATAATTATATAAAGAGCACACACACACACACACACACACACACACACACACACACACACACACACACACACACACACACACACACACACACACACACACACACACACACACACACACACACACACACACACACACAGGGGCATTATTCACGCCATTGTGTCTCTCCGACAGCCTATGACCACCAACATTATGAGAGAGAGAGAGAGAGGAAGAGAGAATCTCCGAGGACAGGAGGGTACAGAAAAAGTTGTAATCTATGCAAAACGAGGAGACTGAAAATAAGAAACATTTGTGTGTGTGTGTGTGTGTGTGTGTGTGTGTGTGTGTGTGTGTGCGTGTGTGTGTACCAACAGCATTTCCCCCGTCATCTTGTCCCTCATCCTGTCTCCCAGCAACACTACATGCCTTATCACACCATCTCTACAGCTGCCCCATCATTCACGCCACCCTTTTTCTTTCCTCCCTTTGCTCCCCTCTAAGTACCTTCTTCCCTCTCCTCCCTTACCCCTAACACCTCCCATATAGCCCTTTTCTTCCTCTACTCCCTTAACACTATCACCTCCATCCTAGCATCTCCCTTACCTACCCTGGCACTACCTTCCTTTCCTTTCACCTCACTCCCTCACCTCCCTTTGCATTACCATCACTTTCCAAGCAACTTCTTCTCCCTCCACCCCTAGTACAATCACCTCTTCCCTAACACCACTCTCCCTCACCTTCCTTTGCTCTACTTCCTTTTTCCTAGCACTCTCTCCTTGTAGCTTCCTGTTTCCTTCTCCTAGCTTCTTCATCTTCAGTACACTCTCTCTTTCCTCCCATCATACCTTACTAAATGTTTACCATTCTTTAACTTCATCTTCTTCCAAGATTATCACTTCATCTTCACCTAAATTGTCTCTCTCCTGACAAATTGTTCTTTTTACCATACCTTTCTTTTACGTCAACATACACCTACCACGTCTTCTTACAAACATGCCTAATTCTCGCCTTGCAGTTTTTTTTTTTTTTTACGCATTTTCCAAATCTATATACACTATACACATTGACGCGTGCGACACAATCCGAAACTTACGAATTGTTTTTTTCCTAAGTTATATTCAGCACACACACACACACACACACACACACACACACACACACACACACACACACACACACACACACAATTTTCTCCCCTCTTCTCTATAATTATGCTTTCTCTCTCTCTCTCTCTCTCTCTCTCTCTCTCTCTCTCTCTCTCAGCACACACACTCACTCCCAAACTTCCCCCCTTGTTCCAACCCGGCTTTTGTTCCAATTAAAGAAATTTACACTAACTTTTCAAGCCTCTCGCCCCGATCTCTCTCTCTCTCTCTCTCTCTCTCTCTCTCTCTCTCTCTCTCTCTTTTCACGGGTTCTGCATAGCTTGAGTTCCTCTTTTTCTCCTCCCCGATTTCTCTGTTGGTGCTCTTTTTATTGGATTTAATTTGTTTACTGTGCTCTGTAATCTCTCTCTCTCTCTCTCTCTCTCTCTCTCTCTCTCTCTCTCTCTCTGACACCTCATTCTGTCTGTCCTTCATTGTTTCTCTTTGTCGCTTGGAACAAAACAGACCACTCATATATATTTCATGAGGATTATGGCGTCCCCTGAATCTATATGCTCTCTCTCTCTCTCTCTCTCTCTCTCTCTCTCTCTCTCTCTCTCTCATTTTTTTTCTTCCTCAGTCCCCTTTCATCTCCATATGGCTTCTTTTCTTTGTTCATTTTTCCTTTCTCGCTCCTCGCTTTTTTCCTTCCCCCCTCCATCATCTAATTCCCTCCCCATCCTTCATGGCTTTCGTCAGTTTCATTTCTCCATTTATTCGTGCTCTCATTTTTTCATTCCATTCTCTCTCTGTATTTCTGTTATTTTCATGTCTTCCACCATCCTTACATATATCCACTGCCCTCTTTTCTTCCTTCCTCCTTTCTCCTCCCCTTCCCATTTCTTTTTTTTTCTCCTTCTTCCTATTCTTCTGCTTCCTTCCTCCGCATTCCTGCTGTTCCTGCTTTCTGATCACTATCCTCTTTTTTATTCTTTTCTTCCACATCATCCTTTCTTCATTGTTTTCTTCGTTCATGTTCCCCTTCCTCATTTCTTCCTCATTCACAATCGATCCTTCTTCATCTTTCCTTTCACGGAGTTTTTTTTCCACTTCTCTTTTCCCCGTTTCCTCCAGCCCCTGCACGTCCCCTTCCTTCATCCGTTTCGTCTTCATCATCATCTCCCTCCTTCTTTCCTCTTTACTGTTTTCCCTCTTCTTTTTTCCTGCTCCCCTCTCTCTCTCTCCCGTATTCTCTCTCCTTCCTCCCTTCCCACTCCCTTCCTTCTCCCCTCTCCTCTTCCCTTTTCCATCGATCCTCGTTCCTTCTCTTCATCCAACTTATATCTCATTCCTCCTCCTCCTGTGATGTTTACTCCTGAATAATACATTTCTGTAGTGTATATAATTTTTACCCCCGTTTTTTCAGAGTCTTGATGATACAACCCGTAAAACAACATCGAAAATGTTTACTTGTTACTTTCCATTTGAGGTAGTACAGAATAAAATTTCCTTCCCCTCTTTCTAATGAAATTTCCACGTCAGTTTTTCTATGATGCGTGGTGGTCCTCACTGTTTCCTGCCGGCATCGGCTGGAGGGTTTGGTGGATGAGGTGGAGGGGCTTCCTGTTTCTCTATCCTTGTCTTTAGTTGAAAAAATAGTTTTGTTAGTTATAACCTTCCCTATACCAAGCAACCATGAAAGGACTAACAGGTACGTTGATGTTTGCCTTCCTTTGTACTCCTTTGTAGTCTTTATTTTCAGTCGAAATACTTGCTTTCCACTTCTTCTTCCCCTTCCACCAACCATCCTCTTGCTCCTGCTGCTTCTTTCTCCTTTCCCTTACTCCTACATTCCTGCATTCTCATTTTTCCTCCTCCTTCCCCCTTTTCCTCTTTTTCTCTTCTTCCTCATTTTCTTATCCTATTTTCTTCCTCCATCAAAACTTTTTCTTCCTCTTCAGTTTATTCATTCTTTGTCTTTTCCCATCCTTCCCACTACTCTTCTTCCTCTTCCTCCTCCTTCCTCTTGATTCGTGTACTGTAATGTGTCCCGAACGTAAGCTTCTTTGTAATGAGGACCCCGCTACCTCACCAAGACCCTAATGCTGGTGTGGTTTCTCTCTCTCTCTCTCTCTCTCTCTCTCTCTCTCTCTCTCTCTCTCTCTCTCTGTATATGTAATTTCTTGCACCGTCTCCCTTTCTCTCCATTTCCCCTCTCCTTCCTATTATTCTCCCTTCCTTTCCAATCTTCCTGCCTTTCTTCCTGCATTTCCCCCTCTCTCTCTTTTTCTTCCTTCTCCCTCCTCTCCTTCCACTCCTTTTTCCCTTCACTTCATTTCCATGAATGTCTCTCTCTCTCTCTCTCTCTCTCTCTCTCTCTCATACACACACACACACACACACACACACACACACACACACACACACACACACACACACACACACACACACACACACACACACAAAACCATCTAATACCTTTCCCTCCTCCAATTCCTCCCGCCTCATACTTTTCTATGCTACTCTGCCTCCTCATTTACCCTACCTTGTATCCCTCTTTCTCGCCATTTCTGATCCTTTTCATCCTTCTCCCCTTCTCCTCTGTTTCTTCATTTTTCCCTCTTCACATGTCTCCTCTCTACTTCTCCTCATCCATCCTTCTCCTCCTCCTCCTCCTCTTCATCAACACCATTCTCCTCTTCCTCCTCCTCTTTCTCCTCCTCCTCCTCCTTCCTTCTTGCACCTGACTCTTCTGCTGTAATAATGTGGCCTCATGTAAGCTTCTTTGTAATCAGGACCCTTCTACCACACTGAAACAGTAATGCTCTCTCTCTCTCTCTCTCTCTCTCTCTCTCTCTCTCTCTCTCCCTGTCTTTTCACAGTTCCTGCTTTTCTTAACACATTTTTTTCTATACCCTTTCTCATCTTTCGCCTCTTCCTACTTTTCTGCTTCTCATTTTACGCCTTCCGCCTGATTTATAATTAAGTCTCTGCAAGCTCACTGGGGCTGTAATGTTGACTCTCTCTCTCTCTCTCTCTCTCTCTCTCTCTCTCTCTCTCTCTCTCTTCGTTTCAGTCATTTTTCCTACCATGTATAACACCATTCCATTTTTCTCCCTCTTTCCCCTCTCCCCCCTTTTGTTCACCCTTCCTTTCCAATCTCCCTGCCTTTCTTTCATACATTTCCCCCACTCTCTTTTTTCCCCCCGCCTTTCCCCTATTCCTTTTTCTCCTCATCACTTCATCTCTCAGCATGTCTGGTTCCTCTCTCTCTCTCTCTCTCTCTCTCTCTCTCTCTCTCTCTCTCTCTCTCTCTCTCTCTCTCTCTCTTACACAACATAGTAAGAGAACCAAAAACAAAAAACGTAAGTCTGGCATCACAATCTTCTGACCATTTCCCTTCCGTAATTCTGATTTTCGTGTTTAGGGATAAAAAGTTTCGGGGAGAGTTCCTGCACCGTCCTTTTCTTGCCTCTATAAAGACGAAGGATGCCTCATGATATATTTTCCTCCCTTAAGAGACGTGAGAATTCCATAACTCTTGTTTTTCTTGCATAGTTTTGGCAAAGAAATGATCATAAGTTTAAGTATTTTTGTCCTATGCTGACCAGAAGAATAAACTTGACTATAGTGAGGAGGTGAGGGCAAGACGTTGATTTCTTCTGGAGACTAATCACTGCTGCACACATCTTAGCAAAAAGGTGCTTCTGTGTGCTGGAGAGGAATGCCTTCACGTGGTGGCACTGTAGGTGATCGGCTCCTATTCTTGGTCATACAATAGTCCCCCAACTCATCTTGTTCCCCTGAATGTAGGATGGTGCAATGTAGAAGAGGGGGACTTCAGCCTACAGTCCACAGGGTTCACTTTTTATGTAGCCTAAACCTGGAGCTACTAGTACCACTATTACTACAAAGTGCACGAAATTACAACAAATATTTGCAAACTTTCAGTCTTCTAATTCGTTCGTATTTAGAGCTGTAGATAGAACACACACACACACACACACACACACACACACACACACACACACACACACACACACACACACACACACACACACACACACACACACACAAAGTAACGAAATATATTACTTTTATTCTCACCGAGAGCTTCACTTTTCGATGTACTTTCTCGATGTGCAAGGTTCGTTTATACAGAATACTATCATTGTAGTAGGACTGGTCGTTGGAGGATTTAGAGAATTGAGCAGGGACTTCGGAGTTGCTATGTTATTTTGACACCTTTTTAGCAAGAAAATAATGGATTTTAATGATGATAGACTTGCTAGTAAGATACCTAGAGCGTGTGTGGACGGCGTCTTTCTGTGTGTGTGTGTGTGTGTGTGTGTGTGTGTGTGTGTGTGTGTGTGTGTGTGTGTGTGTCCGTCCTCCTTTATTCCACCTCTGACTCCCTCTCTTTTTTCTCTTCACTTTCTCCTCCCCTCCTGTTTCAGGCTCTCCCTATTTCTCTCTCTCTCTTGGCTTCTAGTTTATCACAATCAAGGGAACAAAACCCAGCCTGATTCGTCCCCAAGTGTCTGCTGAGAGAGAGAGAGAGAGAGAGAGAGAGAGAGAGAGAGAGAGAGAGAAATATAATATGAACAAGTACTAAATCAATGAAAGACAAAAAGGTGCTTCACCAAAGTGAAGCACCTTGCATGTGGAAGTCCTTAGGGCGCTATAGAGAAGCATCATTTGGGGCTTGGCTAGAGTAAAGCACCTTGCTTGTAAAAAATTTTTAAAGAGCAAGTGTGAAGCATGATTTTTTTTTTTTTTTTTTTTTTTTTTTTTTTAAATAGAGTGAAACACCTTGCCTGTTAATAATCTTATGGCGTTACTGACCGATCAGGTCAGTCTCAGGGATGCTCCCACATCATGATATATGTAGTGACGATACAGAGGATAAAAGTGGAGAATGGAAAATAGTTAAAATTGCGCCACTAATAACCACAAGTACAGCAACCCTTCTACACTC